>NW_004949111.1:4176755-4195164 GCF_000317375.1 Microtus ochrogaster
GGGAGGAGTGGGAGGCCGGGAGGAGGCAGAAATTTTTTTTCTCAATAAAAAAAAAGATATAAATATAATGACAAAGGTCATGGTCAATCGGAGTTCAAAATATAGACAGTGATAATTAACTCCAAATAGGCCAGCTGAGGATTATAAAAACAGATATAAGGGGCAATGGATTATAGTAGTCTATGCTAGCTAGATCAGATTAAAACAAATTCCAAGATTTCACATCTGAGGGAGCATGTTCAGAGTGCTAGTAAAATCTTCAACTTCAGGTTACTTAAATCCCTATACATATTCTTGAATCTTACACATCTACTTGTAGCAGATTGGCTGTAAAAAAAAAAGCACACCCCTTTCCTATAAGTGCCTATTCTGGGTGAGGTACAGGGAAAGATATACAGTAAGAAGGGAAAAATAAGTTCCATGCCTATCAAGATCAATGCTTTCCTGAGGGAGTCAAAAAGGACTGGCATACTCCATCTGAGAAATGGATGTGGAATGGGGAGTGGGGAGATGGGGGGCTGGAAAAGGGGAGGGAGGAGAAACTGAGGTTGGTATGTAAAATGAAAAGGAAAAAAGATCAAGGCTTTTGTGGATTGGCATAGTTTTTTTCTGAGGAATATATTCTTCCTTCTTTGCTTGCTCTATTTAAACTCTCTACTAATTATCTTATTACTGTGTCTTTGAATCCTTCACTTCAGATAGTATAAGAAGTAAGACTGCTACTTGTGTTGAGACTATAAGAAACTGGAGACATACCCTTATTTCCTTATCTTCTGGTGCCATGACTTGGTTCAATTTTCTTTTTTAATTTAATTTTATTTTTTATTAGATTTTTAAAAAAAATATCAATCCAAATTTCCACTCTCTCCACTCCTTCCACTCCCCCCCCACTCCTTCACACCCTCCCTCCCTCCCACCCCCCTCCAATCCTAAGAGAGGGCAAGGCACCCTGCCCTGTGGAAGGTCCAAGCCCCCCACCCCCTGCACTACATCCAGACTGAGAAAGGTATAACTAGAGACATTCCTTATTTCCTTCCTTATCTTCTGGTGCCATGACTTGGGTCATTTTTCTTTAGCAATAAAGTAAATCAAGTAGGGCCACAACACTAGCTGAGACCACTACATCTCCACTCCTTTCCTCCATGCTCCATTCTTCCTTTTCCTACTCCTTTTCTCTCTACCTCAGCATTCTGCTTGCTGTGCATCTTCTCGCCATTCTTGTAAGTAGATTGCTGTTCGTTTTCTCTGATATAATATGCTCTTTCCCAAATCCTTTTCTGGCATGAACACACTTCTTTGCTATTTCTTAAACTCTGCTAATATCTGTACCCCTTAACCTTTACTGCAAACACATCTGCTGCATTTCTTACTTTAACCTGAGAACTTAAAGACTACTTGCTTTGGTTGTTGCTTGAATGATATCCCCTGAGAACCTAAAATTAAGTCAAACCTTGCCTACTTTTACCCAAGATGAAACCTTTTGTTTTTTCACTGTGAGTCTCCCAAACAATTTTGCAAGTGGACTTAGCTCTATAGATAAGTTCTATGATTTCTTGAAGTGTGGTTATAATGATATTTATTCTCAGGTCTGTATAATGGCAAATTAAAAAAAAAACAAGTGTCCTTCTTTAATAATTTTTTTATTTCTCTTTAATAATTTTTAAATAACTGTCCTCTCTACTGTCATTACCTATCTCCAGAAACTTAATTTTAATTAACTGCCTTATCTTTATTTTCTATTTTGTCTTTATTTAATACTAGCACTTGTGTATGAGAAGTCATGGAGATAATTAGAGGTTCATATAAATATTGTCTTTTAGAGAGAATTTACTTTTGATTTTATCCATCAATACAGTGGCAGATCAGCTTAATAACATTATTAAAAGCTAACCTTTAATATTGGTATTAGCTAGTACTTTTATGATTTAACAAGCATGTGGGTCCATCACTGCTCCCATCTAGAATCTTGTCTAGCCAACAATATCCTTTTGTTCCCCACACAGTTATATATGATTAATGAAAACCCTGGTCAAACCTTAGATTCCCCTCAATCTCTTCTCTGCCTCAGTTACTTGGCATATTATTTGGAATGGATAAATATCTCATAAGGTCAAAAGAGCACCAAAAATGGATTATATTTCTCTTACTTTCCCTTATCTAAGAGATTTCAGATTATAAAGTCTACCCTGCTTTAACACAGTTCCTTTGGGGGGGGCGGTGGAAGAGTTTTTTTGGTTCACAATTCCAGTTACAGTCCATTATTGCTGGGAAGTCAAGGCATCAGGAACTTTAGCAACTAGTAATACAACATCCACACTCAAGAGGGTAATGAATGTATAGATGCCAGTCATCAGCTAGCTCTCCTTTTTTGGAAGGGGCCTTGAATGGTAATTTTTATTCTTTTTTATTCATTTTACACACAAACCAGTTTCCCCTCCCTCCTCTCCTCTCACTCCCACCATTGCCCCCCCAACCCACCCCCTATCCACTCTTCAGAAAGGGTAAGACTTCCCCATGGGAAATCAACATAGCCTGGCACATTAAGTTGAGGCAGGATCAAGCCCCTCACCCCTGTATCAAGGCTGAGCAAGGCATCCCACCATAGGGAATGGGCTCCAAAAAGCCATTTCACGCACCCGGGATAAGTCCTGGTCCCACTGCCCAGGGCCCCTCAAACAGACCAAGCTACACAACTATTGCCCACATGCAGAAGTGCTAGTTTGGTTCCATGCAGGGGGCTCCCCAACTGTCAATCTAGAGTCCACCAGCTCCCAGGAGCTCAGGTCAGCTGTCTCTGCGTTTTCCTGTTATGATCTTGATCCTCCTTGCTCATATAATCCCTCATCTCTCTTTTAGACTAGACTCCAGGAGTTCAGCCCAGTGCTTGGCTGTGGATCTCTGCATCTGTTTCCATTAATTACTGGTTGAAGGTTTTATGATGACGGTTAGGATATTCACCAATCTGATTGCAGGCGTGGCTAACACCTTTATCCAAGAACTATGGAGGCAGAGGCTGGTGGAGCTCTGTGAGTTCAAGGACAGCCAAGTCTACAAAAAGAAACCCTGTCTTTAACACCGTTCTAATGTCAACACACAGGAGTTTTACTTTTTTTTTTCCTCTAGAAGTTTTAGTTATTCTTGTGAGATGGTATTTCAGTATGACTTTGCAGCATAATTTGAGAATTTTTATGGGTCATAAAATATTATATAATCCTTTTATCACAATAAAATAAGATATGGTAGTAGGTTAAGTTAAGAAGAAATCTGAATCCTCTCTGCATATGAATAGAGACAATAAGTACTGGAGAGAATGTTCAGTGGTTAAGAATGCATAATGCTCTTGAAGAGGCCCTGAACTCAATTTTTAGCTCCTACACCTTGTAGCACAAAACCACCTATAAGCTAATACAGATCCAATAGGATCTGGTAACTCTAGTCTCCATGACTGCTGGCATTCACATATGCAAACACACGTGTATCAATAATTAAAAATAAATAATTCAGAAATAGAGAAATTAGTTGTCCCTTAGTTACCCCTACACTTAATTATCCTGACAAGAAGTGTATAAGAATGCCAGGTGGTAATGGCACACACCTTTAATCCCAGCACTCGGGGGACAGAGAAAGGTGAATCTCTGTGAGTTGAAGGTCAGCCTGGTCTACAAGACCTAGTTCCAGGACAGACAGGGCTGTTACACAGAGAAAACCAGACTCACAGAGAAACAAAAAAGAAAAAGAAAAGGAAGAAAGACAAAAGACGTGTGTAACTAAAAGGAAATCAGAGTTTTTGTATTTATGCCACACAACAGTATTTGTCAGACACTGACTATCATCCAAGTATTGAGCTATAATTATTGAAAATTCTCATGTATAACCAATCTGAAAACAAATAATAGAAAAATATATCAGTAATGATGAGTCTTTCTAGGATGCTCAATCATCACACACACACATGTGCTCGCTATCTCTCTCTCTCTCTCTCTCTCTCTCTCTCTCTCTCTCTCTCTTTCTCTCCCTTTCCCTCTCCCTCTCCCTCTCTCTCTCTCTCACCATGCTTTTCAAGTTGGCTTTGAACTCCAGCTCAAGTGTCCCTTTTGCCTCAGTCTGCCAATCAGCTGGATCCATAAGAGATCCCTAGATTACCACCAAATGTTTATTTAGTACTTACTATATTTTTGAAGCTAACAATCAATATAAAATGATGTAGAATAAAACTTGGCCACGGGAAGCATAAATCCAGTTAATATATCATATAAACACTAAATTTAAATGTTTCACTTGTTTAAATAGTTCAGTGCTTTGTTAAACTTTGAAGGAAATAATTCTCTTATTTCTCTTTTCACTTTTATGTCTCCTAGAATGTATACACATAAGACAAAATTTCAAATGATTATAAAATTAAAATAACCTAACAAAGCATAGTATACCAATTTCTTGCATATCTTCCAAAAATAAATTTTTGATTAACTAACTTATCTTTTCTTCCTTTTGATATTTATTGAATACTGGCTACCATGTATGTAAATTTAGTGTCCAATGGAAGCATAAGAACTATGCTTCCTTTTTTTTAATAGGGATGACTAGGTGAATTGGAAGTTTATACAAATGAATGCCTGCATGAATGAATAAATGAATGAGTGAATAAAATATTCCTTAAAAGAGAAACTGTATTTTGAATATAGATAAAGCTAGGGGAGTAAATCCTATCTGGGACAGGCAGTATGATGAAAAGCTTAATATTGAGTGAAATAAACATGAAACATTTAAGGAGAAATAACTACAACATTTTGATGGTAATGTAAGGGGCATACATGTACATATATTTGAACAGGAATATTTTTTTAAAAATGTGTTAAAATTATTGTAAAAAGACTAAAGGTTGAGTAGGTTAACTTTTAATATTTCCTTTCTCTTAAATTGCTATACAAGTAATGGGTTATAAAAGGAATGAAAGAGAAAAGGATCAAATATAAACTACCTAGATTATCAACAAATAGATGAACTTTAAAATTTCAAAAAAAATTGCAATTGGTACTCATTTTTTTAACAGAAATGAAAAATACTTAAGAAAATTTAAGATATATAGTACGTGAGATATTTTATGGCTGAATTATAAAGCTAATTATTCAGTCTCTATAGTCCTTACTAGAGAACAGAGAACATCTGAAGGATTCAGATAAGCTCAATAGTATTTTAGAACAATTCAGCAATGAGGGCAAATTCTGATCCAATAGGAAAGGAATTTGAGGTGACAACTCAATTGAGTCACTGAATATTCTACATACTTATAACAAAATATAGACCTGCATTTCAGTGTTAAAATATTAGGGTAAAAAATAGAGAAGTTGTATGCATGTTAGTGAAGATAAGTGTACTAAACATCATAAGTAAATGCATCAGAAATATGAATGGAGAACAGAAAACAAAGCTATGTCTTACCTGTTCAGAGAAATGTTTCAGTAATGTGATATGTTTAATGAGATGATTTTTCACACTGGAAAATTCTGACATGCAATCAAATGGTGGCCTGCCAGGGAAGGGTGACAAAGAGATTCCATCAATCAGAGTTTCTTTGAATACAGTATTTTATTCCTTAGGAAACTGAAACTTGTAATTTAAATTATAGAGCGTTTTAGATAATGTGCAAATAGCTATATTCTAGAATATCACAGTAGTATATCAAGCATGTAACAAATTTAAATAGACACTAATAAATGTGATATTTCTATAGTCTAAAAAGAGGGAGAGATGGTAATACAATTTTTTATACTTACTCCCACATTCAATTTATTGAAAAAAAAAAGTTTAAAGGTTGAAGAGGTTTATCTTCTAGATTTCCTTTCTCTCGATTTACTTATTATGTAAATGACTAATTATATAAAAATAAAAGGAGGACAGGCCAAATATAAATTATATTATTCATAAGTAGATGAAACAAATAAAAAATGATCTTATTTGGTATTATTTTTAACATAAACGAAAAAAAGTATTTAAGATAAATTAAGATTTAGCTAAATAAAAAGTTTGGGTCTTCCTATTTATATCTAACATAGCTTTTAACCTTCTACTACTGTGAGGCCTCCATGAGATGAAAACCCAAAAACATGCAGTTTGTGTGGAAAATATCTTCTACCTCAACTGAATAATAGGAACAAAGTGAGGTTTAACTCAGTGGTAGAGTATTTCCTTTGTAAAACCTTGTATTCTAAAAGTCTGCAATCAATATCTTTCAAAATGGACAATAATTTTGAGGTTGTCTATATAAAACCAACCAGAGAACACCATAGTGCTGAGTTTCTCTATATTCCCACAATGAATCAGTAAAAACAAGAAAAGAAAGAAAGAAAATTTATAGATACCTCTAAATTTTTAGATTACAATGACTGGTGTTTGAATAAATGCCATTTTTGAGACCTACTTCTAAAGACTGTTATCATGGGCAAAGATTCAAATTACCTCTTTAAAAGTTCTAATAAAGACTTTTTAAAAGAGTTAGCTAGAGTTATAATTAAGCTTTTACCACTAAGATGATGAAAGTATTTCGTGAGGCTCTATAGGACCATCACCTGCAAATATATCCAGGGTCAAATGTGGTCAAAATTCTTGGGCCATTTTCATCCCATTTATTTTTAAGGCCAAAACTTTTGATCAAGAAGAACTAACTCCATAATTCTGCTACACTTCTTAATTTTCACCATAAAAATGGTCAATTTATATTTACTTAAAAATATAAGTTTAGGTACTTATGTTTAGGCAACTAGTACTCAATTATTTTATGTTACTCCAAAATGAATTTCTATATTTTTTCTACCTCAAATCAATGAAACTATTTTCAGTTTAGATGGCAAATGGAAACATAACACAATGATATAAGCATCACCAAGATGCAATGGTTTCCATTTGTTATCATAACAAATATAAAACTTTCAAAAGCTCAAAACTTCTATAATGAACTTTAAAATATATCTTGCTACCAGTAACAAAACATTGAAATGATGTACTATCTTATAAACTTATAAATCAATCTTTCATACATTGTAGGTCATTTGAGATAGTTCAAATAACTCATTATTAAAGTTTAAACCTTTTATAACTATACCCTTCAAAAATGATAAATTATTCATGGGAAGAAGTCAGAGAACCAGATTTTATCATTTTGGTCATAATAATATTAGGTTTTTAATTCCTGAATTAACTTCAGTTCTCAAACATATTTTATTGTCTTTTTGTACAAATAACTAATCAGGTGTGTAAATCCTTTTAAAGTAAAGTTGAAATAATTATCAGGTCTCACACATTGATCTGATTAAGAAAAGCGGAGCCAGGTAAAAATATGTCACATTTTGAGATTTCAATATTATAACTAATAATGAAAAAAAACACATTTTAATTACATCACTTTAGAGTCATAGAAAGAAGAAATAATTTAGGATAAATAATAGCAATTATTTTCTGCAGGAATTAACAATTAAATTACTTTAGCTGACCCTTTTTGACAAGATAGTTGGTAAGCAAACACTATGCAACTGTTTTAAGACCATTTGTTTATTTGTTTTATTAAGACAATGTAGCTCTGCAGGCCTTGAAACTGGTATGCAGAGCAGGCTGGTCTCTGTTTCACAAGTGTTGAGATTAAAGGCATACATCACCATGCCTGGTCTAAGCCCTTACTATTTTTAAAAAGTATTTCTATCTTCTAAAAAGTAAGTGAGATAAGGTGCTGACAAAAGCACTAAAATATAATTACTTTCCAAGGAACTCTGAAATTTCTTAATTTAAAGTAAAGGAAATTTAAGATATTGATATGTTTTATAGTATACTCAGGGTAACATACCACTGTGATTTTTGAAGTTTTCATCCACAGACATTTTGATACAAATACAAATATTATATTTTAGAATGTATAGTTTGTCTTGAACTTAGGGAAATATGATATTCAACATGAATCCCTCTTACTTAGACATCACTAGTTATTAAGCCTGAGTATAGAAATAAAAATTACTATAAAAATTTAATATTTTCTGTTACAATAAAGACAAATCTAAGATGGTATACTACATTTGAAAATGTTGTATCATAGTTGAGGTCATTTTCTATAGATTAGTTTTCTGTGAAATGCAGGGGGAACCAAACAAGACCCTTCTAATGTTACTCGGTTCCACCGATGAGTAAATATGTCCTTAATATTGGAAATTCAGTGAAAAAATGCAAGAGTGACTTTTAATACTAATACTATGATGCAAGATTTGCAATCTGACTACTTTAACAAAATGGGAAAACCAAATAAATTGAATTATCAAATGTTAATTTAACAGACTATAAACATTTGGGAAGTCTTTCTATTACTTCCTCTTATGGCTATCTTTACTTTAGGGTCAATATAATCCTTTCCTTAAATTCAACGTATTGCAGAATACTTGCTTTTTGAGGATGCTTTCCGTGCTTGATTTCTTTCAGAAGTTTTGTAGATAGGTGCTTATAATAAGGTCAAATATAAAGAGAGTAAAGTAACTGCTAAGTTTGTCAAATTTCTCTGGTATTATTTAAAATTTCTTTGAAACCCTGGGGAAGTTTTGTCTTCATTCCTTATGTATGTGAATAAGATTGTTTCAAAATCAAGTATTAGTTGAAAAAGGGAAAGGATTCAGAAAGGTAACATGTATTATAAAGGTATAATAATATACCTTAATATAATATAAAATGTCAATCAAAACATAGTATCTTTTTTCTATCTCTCTCCCTAATCTTTCTTAACTGAAAAATATAATACCAAGAGGAAGCCAATAGCAGAGTAGTCTGTGAGATGACTCATTTGTACATAGAACAAATATTATAGTTGTTGGTTAAAACAACAGTATAGATATCTACATACTAATAGTGTTAATTAAATATTATTAACAAAACAAAATTATAAATCATTAGTTTTATTTTACTAGTCTTTTCTTATTAACATAGAATTTTAGTAACAGGACTAACTCAAGTTAACTAAAAGTTCATAGTTTAATTAATACTCATGGAAAGAGCATTTTTTGCTGCAAAAGCCAGATACGATCATTTACTAGTTTGGTATAACTTCTGAGTATTCCTCAAAGACTGTATAAACTTCACTGCCTTTTTGAAAGTGTGAGTGTAATTTAATGTATAAAGAGAACTCAAGAGAACCCTCATTTAAAAATACTACTTTTGTTGAATGAATTTTAAAAGTCATACGCTAATTTAAAGGAAACCATTTAACTATCTTGATCATCCTAGGGATATAATCAATAAAATGGCTGTAAACATATTTAAAAGAAAGCACAGAAATACAATCTATTCCACACCTAAGATTTCTGAGAAGAAATAAAGGGGAAAATACAACTGTTTCATGGGTTTAAATATCAGATATTAGGAATTACCTTTCCAGAATGTTTAATATCATGTTGACAATATTAACCAGTTCAAGGGTAGCTGTAATAACGCTATCAGGAGGCTCTTCATTAGTGCCATATAGACTACGTGCCAATCTTCTTTCCGATATTGTGACAAAAACACGATCAATAGCATATTCAAGTTGTTCACTTTCTTTTCCAAATCTGGTAGGCATCTTTTTGATATTCTGAAATTAAAGTGGAAGTTTGGGTTCAAGAAATGAAGAAGTACTTTTCTAGAACATTATAAAAATGGAACAGATCCAATATCAACAACATTCAGTCAAAAAATGAGAGATGCAAAATTATCACCAAGCACTTTTCATTCTTTAGACATTTTTCTAGTAATAGTCGTATCATCCATGGCAGTGGTCAAAAAAAGAGAGAATAAAGACAAGAATGTTTTATAATGTGACATAAATTAAGCTACAATTAATAGTTACTATTTCATATGAGTTAGTATACATAATTCATGCCTCGATAATGCACAATCTGTTGAGGCAATAGGCCCTACAACGCTACTTTATAATCAAGACAGATTTGTTACAGATTTAAAATATAGGAAAAGGGATTCTTAATTTCTATTTACGTTCAAGCACTAGTTATTTTCTGTAGAACATTATAAGAATTAGTAATTTAAATATACACAAACTAAAAGATTCTTAATTGGGTTTGTTACTTCAATCTATCAAATAAATGTGATTTGCATTAACATGTATAAACACACTATCATTAATTTGTATCCAGAGCCTCATCAAACAGCTATCAGAAATGAGTAGAGAGTTGAAATAATGACTCCACATGGCCTCCACTTTAGGAAACGTAACTTTAATTTCCATATATAATGTCCAAGAAATAATAAGTGCTTTACTAAGTGCTGAGATGATCTGTTTAAAAAGAATTTCTCTATTAGTCTTTGAAAATCTGAGGACCAGGGATCTTTTGTCATTTAAGAAACAAGTTTATGAGGTATTTGATTCTGAGTCCAATATCAATTATATGCAGATCATTTCCCATGATTTCTATGAACCAAAAATTTATGTACAACTCTCTTCAATTGTGACCCACTAAACATATGATTTATTATGTGACACACTCAAATTTTCACTTTTAGCAATACAATTTAATATTACAGTCACCTTTAAAATTCATTTTATACATTTCAGATATTTAAGCATTTATCTATCTCATACAAAGGTGTTATGCCAGGTAGTGGTTGCTCACACCTTTGATTCCAGCACTTGGGAGGTAGAGGCAAACAGATCTTTGTGAGTCTGAGGCCATTCTAGTCTACAAAGTGAGTTCTAGAACAGCTAGGACTACACAAAAAACCCTGTCTCAGAAACACCTCCCATAATAACATTCGTTATTAAGGGTATGAATCAAAAGGAAATAAGAAGCATAGGGTTAGATCAATGTAGTATCAATAGTATTAGATCAATGATAAAAGTAAACAGAAGACAAACAATATGAAAGGAGGATAAAAGACAATGTCATATAAAAACAGAATGGTGTCTTGTATACAGCTGAACAGCCAACAGTCATTTATTCTCACTTTTTCAGAGCTTTGACCAGCTTTCTGGGTTTCTACATTAATAACCACCCACTGCAACAAGAAGCTTCTCTAGCTAACGTTGAGAGCGACATTATTCTATAAACATTTAGAATGTCACTGATTATGTGTTTATTTAGAAAAAAATATCAGCAGATTCGTGCTTAAGACCTATGGCCTCCTCAGGAAAAAGTTTTTGTTGTTGTCTTTGGTTTTTCGAGAAAGATTTTCTCTGTGTAACAGTCCTAACTATCCTCTGCTCTCAAACTCACTTTGTAGAGCAGGCTGGTCTGGAACTCACAAAGATCCACCTACCTCTGCCTTCTGAGTGCTGACATTAAAGCATTCACCATAACTGCTTGGCCAGGCATAGGCTTTTGATCATGTTTATAGTAACAGAAATTAATTAGGGGAGTGCAGGTGGAAGAAAATACATGCTAGTGGTTTACATATGTAAAATTTGTACTGATGGAAATTTTTATTATAACATCTGTGGATGAGAAAAATAGATTCCTAATTTTCTAGTACATTCTTTTTCATATTTCAGACACATTTGAAATATAAAAAATCCCCAATCATATACTTTATCACTGTGCTTATGTAGATGAAACACATGTGTATGTGTATTGATACACATGATATAACCTGTGTTCTTCTACAGACCTAAAGTCACTCAAGTTCAAAGGGCATTGTTTAAAATCAAAATGTTTTCACAGAGATATTATGTTAGTAATTGTGGGTGTTTTGCAACTAGTATTCTTCTGTTGTGTTGAAAATTGAGACACATGCCAATAGAATGTAGGATCAGAGTTTACCTATTGAGCTACAGCCACAGTCAAGTAGAAAACAATGTTACCTTAGCCCTATTACAGTCTAATCACACATAAATTTTTAAAGACTTCATTTTAAAGAATATAGGTCACTAAAGTATAAAAACAAAAGAATCCAGCCAATAGCCTATTACCAAATATACATATTCTAATGAAGGAACAGGAAAGAAAATCAAGACAACACAATACCTCAGAAACTATCAATTCTACAAAAATGGGTTCCAGGATAGTGCATTAGATGAAATAATTAAAAATTCAGAAGAATGATTATAATAGTACATGAACAAATTCTGAAATAAATTCATGTAGAATGGAAATTGTGGAATTAAATAAATCAGTAAAGAATATGAGGAAATCATCCTGGGGGTAAGTGTGTGCCCAACCGGCTGGCCTGATGCCTCCAATCCCCTAAACTTTCTGGACATTCAACGGGGACTTCTCTTCCTGGCTACTGCCTTTCTCTTCTTATCCCATCTCAGCTTCCCCTCAAGCACCACTTTCCATTTGCTGGGTCAAAGCATCCCCCAACACAGCCTGCTTTGGGGCTGAGGGTCTGGGGACAAAGTGGTGAATGCAACTGCTTCAGGAGTTTCTTTTTTTCCACTGAGCCTGGACCCAGCAAGCCAGCCCTTTTGTCTGTGAGGTCCCTGACCAGCATGTGACCTGATTCTATAGCAGTAGATCTGTCCTGAGGGGTGAGTGTGTGCCCAACCAACCACCTTGACACACAGGAAAGGGAGAGCAGGCACCCTCCAATCCCCTAAATTTTCTGGCCATTCAGTGGAGGCTCTTCCCTGGCTACTGCCTTTCTCTTCTTATCCCATCCCAGCTTCCCCACAAGCACTCCTTTCCATCTTCTGGTTCATAGGATCCCCAACTCAGCCTGCTTTGGGGCTGAGGGTCTGGGGACAAAGTGGTGAATGCAACTGCTGCAGGAGTTTCTTTGTTACACTGAGCCTGTACCCAGCAAGCCAGTCCTATTGTCTGTGAGGCCCCTGGCCAGCAAGTGGCCCTGATGCTATATCAGAAGATCCATCTGGAGGGGTGAGTGTGTGCCCAACTGGCCAGCCAGCCTGATGCTCCTGAAAGGGAGCACAGGAACTCTCCAATCCCCTAAAGTTTCTGACCATTCAGTGGGGGCTTCTCTCCCCTGCTACTGCCTTTCTCTTCTTATTCTATCCCAGATTCCCCCAAGCACCCCTTTCCATGTGCGGGATCATAGTATCCACCCAACTCAGCCTGCTTTGGGGCTGAGAGTCTGGGGACAAAGTGGTGAGTGCAACTGCTGCAGGAGTTTCTTTGTTCTGCTGAGCCTGTACCCAGCAAGTCAGACCTTTTGTCTGTGAAGTCTCTGGCCAGCAAGTAGTCCTGATCCTGTACCAGAAGATCCATCCTGAGGGGTGAGTGTGTGCCAAATCGAATGCCCTGACACCCCAGAAAGGGAGCACAGGCACCTCAAATCCCCTAAACATTCTGGCCATTCAGACGGCTTCACCTTGGCTAATGCCTTTCTCTAATTATCCCATTCCAGCTTGCCCCCCAAGCATTTCTTTCCATCTGTGGGGTCCTTATATCCACCACCACAGCCTACTTCAGGGTAGAGAGGATCTGAGAGACAACTCCAGTGCTGAAGGGACATAAAAGAGGGCAGACCAAGAAAAGCCCCAAAATACACAGGTAGCCATAGCAAAGATCGGACCAAGCCAACAAGACTCTCCTAACAGCATTTGAAAAAAAGAGATGGGCAGGCACCAATGCAAGAATTCCTCCAACAATCTGAAAAGCAACATGAAAACACCAGAATCCAGAAAACAGACAACAGGAAGACTTGAACACCCTAATCCAGAAAAAGTAGAAGAAATAGACTTTAAATGTAACATTATGAAAGTGTTAGAGACCATTAAACAGGATGTGAAAAACTCCTTTAAAGAAATGGATGAGAGGCCGGGCGATGGTGGCGCACGCCTTTAATCCCAGCACTCGGGAGGCAGAGGCAGGCGGATCTCTGTGAGTTCGAGACCAGCCTGGTCTACAAGAGCTAGTTCCAGAACAGGCTCCAAAGCTGAGAAACCCTGTCTCGAAAAACCAAAAAAAAAAAAAATGGATGAGAAGACTAAAAAAAAGTGAAAAGAAGTGAATAAATCCCTCAAAGATACCCAAGAAAAAGCAATCAAACAGGTAATGGAAACGGGTCAAGACTTGAAAACTGAAATGGAGGTAATGAGGAAAACACAAACCCAGAGATGGCAGGATATGGAAAATCTGGGTAACCGAACAAAAACTACAGAGACAAGTATAACCAACAGACTATAAGAGATAGAGGAAAGAATCTGAGATGCTGAAGATACTATAGAGGAAATAAATTCACTGATCAAAGAAAACTTCAAATACAACAAATTCTTAACACAAAACATCCAGGAAATCTGGGACACCATGAAAAGGCCAAAACTATAAATAATAGGGGTAGAAGAAGGAGAAGAATTACAGCTCAAAGGCACAGAAAATATATTCAACAAAATTATAGAAGAAAACTTTCCCAACATAAAGAAGGATATTCCTATGAAGTTAAAAGAAGCATAAAGAACACTGAATAGACAAGATAAAAAAATAACAAAAAGACAAAAACAAAACATCCCCTCGCCATATAATAATCAAAACACAAAACATACAGAATAAAGAAAGAATATTAAGAGTTGCAAAGGAAAAAGGTCAAGTAACTTATAAAGGTAAACCTATCAGAATTGCACCTGACTTCTCTATGGAAACCATGAAAGCCTTGGATAGATGTGCTGCAGAAATTAAGAGACCATGGATGCAAGTCCAGACTACTATACCCAACAGAGCTTTCCTTCACCATCAATAGAGAAAACAAGATATTCCAGGGTAAAAACAAATTTAAACAATGCATAGCCACAAACCCAGCCTTACAGAAAGTAATAGAAGAAAAATCACAACCCAAGGAACCAAACAACACCCACAATAACTTAAACATCTAACAACCCTCCACAAGCACAACCCAAAGAAGGGAAACACACATACTCTACCACCAAAAAAAAAATAATCGGAGTTAACAATCACTGGTCATTAATAACACTTAATATCAATGGACTTAATTCACCTATAAAAAAGCACAGGTTAAGAGAATGGATGCGAAAACAGGATCCAACATTCTGCTGTTTACAAGAAACACACCTCAACCAAAAAGATAGTCATTTACTCAGAGTAAAGGGTTAGGAAAAAGTTTTTCAAGAAAACAGACCTAATAAAACAAGTGGGTGTGGCTATACTAATATCTAACAAAATTGATTTCAAACAAAAGTCAATCAGAAGAGATGGAGATGAACAATTTATACTCATTAACAGGAACAATTCATCAGGATGAAGTCTCAATCCTGAATATCTATACCCCTAATATAAAAGCACCCATATATGTAAAAGAAACATTACTAGAACTCAAAGCACAAATCAAACCCCACACACCAATACTAGGAGACTTCAACACTCCTCTCTCACCAATGGACAGGTCAACCAGACAGAAACCTAACAGAGAAATAAGAGAACTAACAGAGGTAATGAATCAAATGGACTTAACAGACATCTATAGAACATTCCACTCAAATAGGAAACAATATACCTTCTCAGTATCTCATGGAACCCTCTCGAAAATTGATCACATACTCGGAAACAAAGCAAACTTCCACAGATACAAAAAAATTTTAGTAACCACCTATGTCTTATCAGATAACCATAGAATAATGTTAAAATTTAACAACAATTCTACCCCGAGAAAGCCTACAAACCTATGGAAACTGAACAGTCAACTACTGAACCACCCCTGGGTCAGGGAATAAAGAAAGAAAGAAATTAAAGTCTTCCTTGAATTCAACGAAAATAAAGAAACAACATACTGAAACCTATGGGACACTATGAAAGCAGTGCTAAGAGGAAAGTTCATAGCATAAAGGGCCCACATTAAAAAAAAAAACATAGAAAGCTCACATTAGAGACTTAACAGGACAGCTAAAAGCTCTAGAAAAAAAAATAAACAGACTCACCCAGTTGGAATAGAAGACTGGAAATAATCAAACTGAGGGTTGAAATCAACAAAATAGAAACACAAAAAAACAATCCAAAGAATCAATGAAGCAAAGAGTTGGTTCGTTGAGAAAATCAACAAGATTGAAAAACCCCTCTCCAAACTAATGAAAAGGCACAGAGAGAACACACAAATTAACAAGATCAGAAATGAAAAGGGGGACATAACAACAGACACTGAGGAAATTCAGAGAATCATTAGGTTTTACTACATATGCCTATATGCCACAAAGTGGGAAAATGTAAAAGAAATGGACTTGTTTTTAGATAAGTACCATATACCAAAATAAAACCAAGACCAGGTGAACAATTTAAATAAACCTATAAGTTGTGGGTAAATAGAAGCTGTCATAAAAAAAAAAAACTCTCAACCAAAAAAATCCCAGGACCAGATGATTTTAATGCATAATTTAAGGAGAACTTCCAAGAAGAACTGATACCTATACTCCTTAATGAGTTTCACATAATAGAAACAAAAGTCATTGCAAAATTCTTTTTATGAAGCTACAGTTACACTGATACCAAAACCACACAGACTCCACCAAGAAAGAGAATTGCAGACCAATCTCGCTCATGAACAGCGATGTAAAATTCTCAATAAAATACTGGCAAACCGAATCCAAGAAAACATTAGAAAAATTGTTCCTTACGATCAAGTAGGCTTCATCCCAGAGATGCAGGGCTGGTTCAACATATGAAAATCTATCAATGTAATACATCATATAAATAAACTTTAAGAAAAAAAACATATCATTTTATTAGATGCTGAAAAAGCATTTGACAAAATTCAACACCCCTTTATGATAAAGGTCTTGGAGAGATTAGGGATACAAGGATCATATCTAAACATAATAAAAGCAATATACAACTCAAAGCCATTCCACTAAAATCAGGAAAAAGACAAGGCTGTCCACTTTCACCATACCTCTTCAACATAGTGCTTGAAGTTCTAGCAATCGCAAAAAGACAACATAAGGAGATCAAGGGGATTCGAATCGGAAGGAAGAAGTCAAACTTTCATTATTTGCAGATGATATCATAATGTACATTAGTGATCCCAAAAACTCTACCAAAGAACTCCTACAGCTTCAGTAATGTGGCAAGATACAAGATCAACCTAAAAAAAATCAGTAGCCCTCCAATACACAAAGGATAGAGAAGCAGAGAGGGAAATTAGAGAAATTTCACATTTTACGATAGCCACAAATAGAATAAAGTACTAGAGGTTACACTAACCAAAGAAGTGAAAGATCTATTTGACAAGAACTGTAAGGCTTTGAAGAAAGAAACTGAAGAGGACAAAAGATAATTGAAGGATCTCCAATCCTCTTGGATGGGTAGGATCAACATAGTAAAAATGGCAAATCTACCAAAGGCAATCTATAAATTCAATGCAATCCCCATCAAAATCCCAACAAAATTATTCACAGACCTTGAGAGAACAATAATCAACTTTATTTGGAAAAACAAAGAAACCAGGATAGCCAAAATAATCCTATACAATAAAGGAACTTCCGGAGGCATTACCATCCCTGACTTCAAACTCTATTACAGAGCTACAGTAACAAAAACAGCTTAGTATTGGCATAAAAACAGAGACGTCAATCAATGGAAAAGAATTTAAGACTTGGATATTAACCCACCAACCTATGAACACCTCATTTTTGACAAAGGAGCTAAAAGTATACAATGGAAGAAAGAAAGAAAGCATCTTCAACAAATGGTGCTGGCACAACTGGATGTCAACCTGTAGAAGAATGAAAATAGATCCATATCTTCACCAGGAACAAAACTCGAGTCTAAATCGATTAAAGACCTCAATATAAATCTGTCCACACTGAAGTTGACAGAAGAGTAAGTGGGAAGTAGACTGCAATACATGGGCACAGGAGACAACTTCCTATGTATAACCCCACTAGCACAGACAATAAGAGCAACATTGAATAAATGGGACTCCCTGAATCTGAGAAGCTTCTGTAATGCAAAGGACAATGTCAATAAGACAAAAAGGAATCCTACTTAATGGGTAAGATCTTCACCAACCCTGCATTAGAGAAAGGTCTGATCTCCAAAATATATAAAAAACTCAACAAACTACACATTAAAATTCTAATTAACCCAATTAAGAAATGGGGTACTGTGGGAGGTCAACAAGTCCAGCTGGACTGGGACTGATAGAGCATTTGATCAAACCAGACTCTCTGAATGTGGCTGACAATGAGGACTGACTGAGAAGTCAATGATAATGGCACTGGGTTTTGATTCTACTGCATGTACTGGCTTTTGGGGAGCCTAGTCTGTTTGGATGCAGACCTTCCTAGACCTAGATGGAAGGGGAAGGACCTTGGCCTTCCCACAGGCAGGGAACCCTAACTTCTCTTAGGACTGGAGAGGGAAAGGGAGTGAGAAGTGGGAGGGAAATGGGAGAAGGTGGAAATTTTTAATATAAATAAATTTTTAAAAAATGGGGTACTGATATCTCAAAGTTGTTTTGATTTGCATTTCCCTGATGGCTAAGGAGGTTG
>NW_004949111.1:4196739-4214006 GCF_000317375.1 Microtus ochrogaster
GGAAATGCAAATCAAAACAACTTTGAGATACCATCTTACACCTGTCAGAATGGCTAAAATCAAAAACACCAATGATAGGCTATGTTGGAGAGGATGTGGAGTTAGGGGAACACTCATCCACTGCTGGTGGGAATGCAAACTTGTGCAATCACTTTGGAAATAAGTGTGGTGGTTTCTTAGTAAATTGGAAATCAACCTACTTGAGGATCCCGCAATATCACTCTTGGGAATATACCCAAGAGATGCCTGCCCAATCACACTACAAAAGCATTTGTTCAATTATTTTCATAGCAGCATTATTTGTAATAGCCAGAACCTGGAAACAACCTAGATGCCCCTCAATGGAAGAATGGATAAAGAAAGTGTGGAATATATACACATTAGAGTACTACTCAGTGATAATAAAACAATGACATCTTGAATTTTGTGTGCAAATGGATGGAAATTGAAAAGACTATCTTGAGTGAGACAACCTAGACCCAAAAAGATGGACATGGTATGTACTCACTCATTAGTGGACTCTAGCCATAAACAAAGGACACTAAGCCTATAGTTCGCAAGCCTAGAGAAGCCAAATAACAAGATGTACCCAATGAAAAACATATATAGAGCCTCCTGGAAATTGGAAGCAAACAAGATTGCCAGGCAAAAGTTGGGAGCATGGGGTTGGGGGTAGGAGTGGGGGTAGAGTTAGGGGAAGGGGAGAGGGGGAGATGGAAGGGAGAAGGGAAAGACTGGGGAGAGCTTGGGTGAGTGAGAGGGTGGAGATGGAGGAGGGCGGATATAGGAGCAGGGAAGAAGATAGCTACATTAAGGGAGCCATTGTAGGGTTGGCAAGAGACTTGGCTCTAGAGGGGATCCCAGGTGTCCATGGGGATGTCCCCAGCTAGGTCCTTGGGCAGCAGAGGAGAGGGTGCCAGAACTGTTCTTGCCCCACTATCACACTGAAGATTATCTAGAATATCACCATAGAATCTTCGTCTGGCGTTGGATGGAGATAGAGACAGAGACCGTCATCAGAGCAAGAGACTGAGCTCGCAAGGTCCAGTTGAAGAGCAGAAGGAGGGAGAAGATGACCAAGGAAGTCAGGACCGCGAGGGTTTGGTCCACCCACTGAGGCAGAGTGCCTGTTCTAATGAGAGCTCACCAAATCCATTGCTGGTGGGAGTCTAAACTGGTACAGCTGTTTTGAAAATCAGTATAGCAATTATTCAGAAAATTAGGAAACAACCTTCCTCAAGACCCAGCAATACCACTTTTGGGTATATACCCAAAGGATGTTCAATCATTCCACAAGGATATGTACTCAACTATGTTCACAGAGCATTATTTGTAATAGCCAAAAACTGGAAACAACCTAAATTCCCCTTGACCAAGGAATGGATAAAGAAAATGTGGTACATTTACACAGTGAAATACTACACAACGGAAACAAAAAACATCTTGAAATTTGCAGGCAAATGGATGGATCTAGAATACATCATATTGAGTGGGGTAACCAAGACCCACAAAGATAAATAAAATACGTACTCGCTCATAAGTGGCTTTTAGACATAAATCAAAGAAAAAAACAGCCTACTATTCAGAATCCCAGAGAACCTAGACAACACAAATTTTTTTTCATTTATTTTCCATAAAGTTCAACAATAGCCAAAACATGAAAGAAAAACAATCTACAAAACTATTTTTATATATGACTCAACAATGTTTTATTTTCTTTAGACTTAGAAGTTGAGTTAGAACATTACAGTAAAAGTTAAAAGTAGACTTCCTTAATAACTTCTCTTCTGGGGATACAAAGCATTACAGCTATCCACAAAAATTTCCAACTAATCTTCCATTACATCCATACAGCCAAGAGTATAAGGTTTCACTATGTACCAAACATATGTTTTTAAATCTCTTTTGCTTGGGTTTTATTTTTTTTATGTAAGGATGGTCCAACCTCGCAAACCCTTTGTTGAAGGGTCTAGTCCCATATTATATTACAAATTATATGGAAATTAATAATACCTTCTCTAGGAATGTTTTTGTAATTTTATTTAATTGTTTTGACATTTCTCTCTTGAAAATATATAGATATAGGTGATATATAGATATATATGTTTGTATGTGTGTTGTATACATATCCTGATGAGAAACCATAGAGTCCCAAACAAGTTATTAAGCCTGAAATATTATGAGTGTCTGTAACAAAGTATATATTAACACATGAATAGATTTAATTTATATAATAATGTTTTACAGTAATATATATATATATAAATTGTTAATATTTTGCTTTTATTGTTGCAATTATAGTTTTTACTATGGCTTGCCACCTTTTCTCTTCATCCATACCATCTGATGGTCCTAGCAATCAACAGATAGAGAACTTGATTGCCTGAAGTGAAGTAAAGAAGATAAGAATGCAAAAAAATGAAGAGCTAGTATTAAGGACAAACACTAAAGCTAGGAGGGGTCTAAGATTCATCTGCTAGAATTCTGAGAAATAAACTGTTTTGAGGAGGTTAAAGCCATGGAGAGATTATGGTAGTCAGTGTTTCTCAGCTTGAGTTTCCTGACTTCGCTGGGGTCAAATGACCCTTTCAGATGGGTAGCAAATAAGATACTCTGAATATCAGTTATTATCATTACAATTCATAACAGTAACAAAGTAACAGTTATAAAGTAGCAAAGAATTTTATGGTTGTGGTCACCACAACATGAGAAATCAGGGTTGCAGCATTAGGAAGAATGAGAACCACTGCTCTAGGTAAATTATATAGGAAAAAAATCTTTATGTAACACTAACAGCAATAACAAAAACAAAAAGAATAAGGAAGAAGAGGAAAAGGAGGCAAAAAACTGAGAAAGGAGAAGAAAGGTGGACAGAGAGAAACAGTAAATACAGCAAACAATTTTTAGTACCATGAAGAAGCAATCCTAACATTAATGATCACATATTAGGTATAATTTATAAGATATCTTTTTAGCATTAACATCTTAATTTACAGATAAATCTAACAGTAAGCTCTGAGACACATTTATGTCAAAGGTCACACAACTAGTAACTGTCATATGGAATTTAAACACGGGCAGCCTAACTCCAGAACATACATTCTAAATCTCTATGCCGAATAATTTAGAGTCATGATTTATGTGATGTTTCCATATACTAAACTACTTTTATGTGTCCAGTATTATACCTAAATTAAAATTAAATAACAGGCAAAACAATAATATAATTCCAAATAAAATGAGCATAAACACATTTTAGCAAAATTTCACTTAATGACGCTAATATGCCATTTAAGACTATGTAAAAATAATCTTTGAGACTATATACTTTTTTGTTTATTCTTATTTAATAATTCGGTTCTGAAAAGTACAGTGATAGAAAATGAATTAAGTAAAAACTTTCAATGAAATACATCCATGTTTAAGAGTCCCTCTGCTACTTTTACTTGCTCTCGCTCTCTCTCTCTCTCTCTCTCTCTCTCTCTCTCTCTATATATATATATATATATATATATATATATATATATATATATATGATCATGGTAATGATAAAATTATTGAGTAAACATATATAGTGCACACAAAAATAAGAAGTAAAACAAAAATCCATTATTTATAGTTTTTACATTACATCAAAAAAGTAAAATAATTTTTTGTCCAGGATTAACTGAAATCTTGCATGCGATAATACCATTACATACTCTCTTCTCTCGATCTCTCTCTCCCCTCTCTCCCCCTACACAGACAAGAGAGGGAGGGAAGGAGGGAGAGAGAGGGAAAGAGAGGGAGAAAGAGAGGAAGAGGGAGAGAGAGTGGGAGAGAGAGAGGGAGAGAGAAAGAGAGAGAGAGAGAGAGAGAGAGAGAGAGAGAGAGAGAGAGAGAGAGAGAGAGAGAGAATGCTTAATCAGTATGGGAAAGAAGAGAGACAGGAATATACCTAACCGCCAAGACATCTAAAATCCCAAGACCAAAAAAAATGAGGTGCTAGAACTTTTAAGGAAACAGTATTAACTAATATTCATGCAACATGAACCAATTAGCCATCCAAATGTTTCCCATCTGGATATCTGACATACTAAAAAGATCCCATTTGACTCACATTTTTTCCACATTAAAAACAGCTGTTAATAGCAAAGACTCTTAAACATCGTATTAACTATATTTTCACCATGAAGTTGCAAAGCATATTATATCCATATCATTATAATTAAGTCCTTAATATTATAAAATTTATTTTGTTTACTTTATGCCAATAATTTTTTTATTGCTGTTACCATTGCTTTCTTACCTGATCTTCTCTTGACATAGCTTGCTCTTCAATTTTACCCTAAACACGTGAGGAGGGGGAAACAAGACAACTTATTAAGGAAACAAACCGCAAAATAAATAGAATTTTAAAAAGAGTTTACAATAAAGAAAACATAAAATGTGGCTATCTGAACATTTTAGTACTATTTTTATTTTACAAACATATATATGCATATATATTAATATTATCAGCCTATGCAATTATCTACATCTCTGAAACAATATTCATATTCAATTAATATTTTTAAACATTAAGAATATTTACATTCAGAGAAACAATGTAAAATATTCTTAATTGACAAAATTTCCAGCCCCAGCTTTTGACATATTTTCTGTTTAAGGTTACTGCTCCTGCTCCTGCAATGCTATGTATATGTGTTTACTTCCCACTCCCATACCCAGATAAAATTCACCTGAATCTGGAGACGTGAACCCCTGGTAATCTTATCTCTCAGAAAATAAAACCATTATGATTGTGTTCCTGGTCCAAATCTAAGAAAACTATTTAGCAGTAACAGGAAGCTTTGGGAGACTGATCATGTCATCTTATAGTTAGCAACTAGTAGTGAAAGACGGGAATGGTAGGCATAGTCAGGCACATGTCTTGCTATTAATAGAATGACATTTCCAGCAGCTGTCCAAATAGTTCAAGTCCCCCATCACAACTGTAACTTACCTCAGAGTCTATAAAATTAACCAGCCATCAATTCTGGAATTTAAATAGCTATGAATATTTGAACAAATTTTTACTCTATAGGCTATGTGAGTGGTAAATTACCTAGTAAGATAATAATAATTTTCTTTGTTCTCAATACAGTCTTCTACCTAGAACCAGATATTTATTCAAATATTTGATCAGATATTAGTTTTTGCTATCATATATATTTGATCTTTAAATTAGACCTTAATTTCTATTAATAGGATTTGAAAAATTAGATGTAGAATAAAGGCCAAAATAAAGGTTAATTTAGATTTCAAGGTTGTACAATGATTTCAGATTTTTTCTTGTAGAATGTTAAATAATAGAAGAATAGAAAAAATAAAAATTAATCATAGGGTAAAGACATAATTACATATGGAAAGAAATATGATCAAGGCATATAATATGCATATATGAAAATGTTATATTGAAGTTCATCACATATGTATAACTATTATATACTAATTTTAAGAGGAAAAGAATGAACAGAATAAAACTAAGTTGCTTTATGAGAGAAGGTTTAAATATTTAAAAGCAAAGAGTTTAAATCACTTTCAATACAATAACAAAGAATAATAAAAGATAAATAAAATGACATAATGAAAAGATGATTAAAAAGCAAAATGGGTAATGTTTTATAACATGAAATTAGTCATGAGTACAGTATCAAAGAAGGCATAGTAAGACTATGTATGCTTTACATTCATAAGTAATTTTATCAAATTCATTTTCAAATGTAGGTTTTTCTTCCCACTACACTTAAAGAACTGTTTGTTCATTATAATGCTTGTTTTTCAAATTTTTTTCATTCATTAACATATTGCTATGCGATACCCAGTAAATAAATAACATTTGAGTTGTTTTTTTCAATTAAATTCCTTTGAAGCTCTTGAAATATACCTCTTGTACTGGGAAAGTCAAAAGAACAAATGATATTAAATGAAAACTAAGCATATGCTAGGAAAGGTTTACAGTTCTGATATGAAAAATACTTTTAACTGTGTCTTTGATAACTTTCAAAGCTAAGTTCAATGGTGGAAAATTTACTTGAATGAAGTTGAATCTTGAGACCAAGTCAGTTACTAATCTTTCCTTCCACTTGCTGAGCAGTAAACCATCTGCTTTGTCATCATCTAAATCACATTCCATTCTTCTAACATAGTTAAAATTTATAACCATTTGTCATAGTATCCTGGGACTTTGGCAACAGAATATGTTTTAAAGAATAGTGTGCAGTAATCTCCACATTTCACAGTGTTGAGTTGGGGAAGAAAAGACGCAAGAACTTAAAATACTCCTTCCCTGACTAATTTAACTGGAATTTTTTACTGTGCTTTATTAAATAAATCTACTATGACTATAAAGAAAGAAAGTTTTTCATCTTTTTACCTAACAACTCAAGATGAGAAATACAATAAAATAAAATTTTGATGTCTAATGTTTTACTGAAAACTTCCAAATTTATGAAACAGCATACAAAATAGCCAAAACTGGATAATAGTGGCATGGCAGAAGCAACAAATTATTTTATTTTTATGTTTTTCAAAAATTCTTAGAAATATAATAATCTACACAAAATAATAGCCATTCCAGAAAATGAAACTTCACTCCTCCTCTGAGATTAGACCTTTTCACAGAACCATATTTCTACTTACAATGATATTATTTCACTATTGTCTGTAATTATTTTCACAGGAATTAAAATTTAATTACATAACATGTACTTTTCATTAGCTGAATGGTATAACTGCAATGAAAACCCATTAATTCACATCCAAATCAATTTACTATGTTCACACTGTCAAATGCATGTGTACCCATCAACATAAACTGAGATTATTTTGCTTGTTTTGATATTGTTCTTGCTTAAGGGTGTCCCTTGCAATTAACTTATGCAGAAAATTCAGTAATAAAAATTACAAATTCAATAAAAAGAGGTGCCCTATTTTATCCTTCAATGTCAAAACCACTGTGTATTTCCTGATGTCTTCAGACTAAATAGTGAAAAGTAACTCTACATCACTATGTGTCAGAAAATGTTCCTTTATCTTTTTAGAAATAAATTGATTTCTGAATAGTATCTAAAAGCTCTACTAATGTTATTAATAATGAATTTTACTACTTAAAAATTATAATTATGTGGATGTGTGGATGTGAATGCAGATATGTACATGTGAGTGCAGGTACCCTTAGAGGTCACAACACATCTGATCTCCCTGAAACTAGAATTATAGATAGTTGTGAGCTGCCTGAGGTGGGAACTAGGAATAAAACTCAGGTCCTCTGCAAGAGCAGTACCTGCTCCTAACGGCTTACTCATCACTCCAGCCCTACTGTCACTTTCTTAACAAAAGAATGAAACATATGAAAATGAAAAGTCAATAATTCCTATCTCTTCTTTAGCTAACTTAAATATGCAAATATTCGTGCTGAGTTGATTTTAAAGTTCAAATGTGATAATAGTTACAGTCTATAAATTATCTGTTTTATAGGATGCAAGTAATACAAGTAAATCATGTTTTTTTAATTCTTAGCCCTGCCATAATATTACACTTTAATGTGAACTACCTCTGAATTCACTCATCATAATTTGTGATACAAAGTTTTGCCTGTTATATTTGATCTTACCCAAAATGCCCTTCTTCATAAATATATCTATTTCAGTTCTATATACCCCTCCATGTCAGATAGCCTCTAGCCCCTTCTTATCCATTCTCCCTTCACCCCTACTTATCTTTTTGGTTTCTTATTTTAGTTCATTCAAGAGAGTTCTCAACCAAAAGATAATAATTATTAACCCCTCTTCATTTATTCACTAAGCAATCATAAGAAAGGTAATTAACTGTCATTATTATAAAATGTACATGATAATATTCATCTCTGATATTTCTTTT
Organism: Microtus ochrogaster; assembly: GCF_000317375.1. Taxonomy (NCBI): domain Eukaryota; kingdom Metazoa; phylum Chordata; class Mammalia; order Rodentia; family Cricetidae; genus Microtus; species Microtus ochrogaster. Next base: position 4,204,642 of record NW_004949111.1, read on the forward strand.
TAATAACTCAGAGTAATGAAATATCTGACTATACTATGGGATACAACTTTATATCTCATTCCCTACTACATAAATCCAAGCAGTATTACTAATATTACCTCAAAATTTGTAACTCATACTTTTTGATATTATCCATTAATTTCATTTTGTTGGGAGAAAGCTTATTTACCCACTTAAGGTATGCATTTTCATATACTATTATGATAAACAGCAAGATCTTATCCCTAAACCTGATCTTCCAACCTTCAAAAACAGAAAAATCATATCTTAGTTCTATAAAATTTTAAGGATGGTTACTTAAAATCATATTTTCCTATCAGTATTATATCTTCATTTTATCTTCTGAAAATGCATATTTAATATGTAAATATATTTGTTATACCTACTTATTTTCCATTTGACACTAAAGAAACTCTAATGAATTTTTATCTCTTAAACATATGTCTAATAGTGCAGTCGCGTTTCATAATTGCTGATAGATGGTCTCATTTTTTAGGTTTCATCCTTCCTTGGTTGTACAAAAATAATTTCCCACTGAAAACAAATCTCTGAGGTCTGGAGAGATGTTGTTTAGTTTGCTTTCTTTTGTTATGTCAAAATACCATGAGCAAAACCAACTTGGAAATGAAAAGGGTTTGTTTTCCAAATCATAATTCATCATCTGTGGAATCCAAGGCAGGAATCTGAAACAAGGAACTGAATCAGAAACCATGGTTGAATGGTACTTACTGGCTTGTACCCTATGGCATGTTCAAATTGATTTCTTAATACAACTCAGGTCCACCTATCCAGGGATGAAACTATCCACAGTGGATTATTATTATCAATTATTAATCAATAAAGCTTCCCACAGGCTTGCCTACAGGTCAATCTGAAGGAGGTGTTTTGTTTTTTGAGGTCCCTCTTCTTGGATAACACTAGCTATGTCAAGTTTCCAGAAACAAAACAAATTAAGAGCTTGCTGCTGTTTCAGAGGACATGACTTCAGTTACAAGCATCCATATCGGGCATCTCACAACCTACTGTAACTCCAAATCCCAGGACTCCAAAGTCTTCTGGATCCCATGGGCTCCTGCTTATATGTGCTCTACTCACACAGATAGATGTGCATACACATGTTTAAAATAATATAAAAGTGAATTCCTAAGCAATCCACTTGCTATTAAAACTTATGCTATTATCTCTCTCTTTTTTTTCTTTTCCTAGTACGTATTCTCCTGAGAATTGTCTTCTAATAGGTTACCACTGTTTCATCCTGAGAACCCCATATGTCTAGACACAGTGGTGAAGCTTGGACTGTGCGGCTCCTGTAAGTAGGACCAGGATGCATAACCTAGTTTGTTTGAGCCCATTACCTGTGGTGGGATGGCATTCTCACCCTTAATGCAAGAGGGAGAGACTTGGTCCTGCCCCAACCTAAAGTGCCAGACTCTCTGGACTCCCTATTGGAGTACCTTACCCATTGGGAAGAGTGGATGGAATGGTGAGCTAGGAGCGAGATTGAGGGAAGGTGGAAAAATGGTGGATAGAAGAACTGTGGATGGGATGCAAAATGAAACTAAAAAAAATTTAGCTGGGTAGTGGTGGTGCAAGCGTTTAATTCCATCACTTACTCAGGAGGCAGAAGCAGGAGGATCTCTGTGAGTCTGAGGCCAGCCTAATCTATAAGAACTAGTTCTAGGACAGGCTCCAAAGGTACAGAGAGTAACCCTGTCTCAAAAGATAGAAATTAAATAAATTAAAAGTAATAAAATAAAATATAATATGGTATTTGGTTCATTTTCAGAATTTGAGTCAGAAGTAGTCTTACCACAAGTCCATGCTCTATCAAGCAATATAAAAACTCATTTTTCTATGACTTGTAAGGACATGTGTACCTTTATAGTTTGATTGTTCAACACATTATTAAAGACAATTTTTCAGGTTACCTTAAAGGACTTCATTTTTCACAGATTATAGAGCCAGAGGGTTTTATTCTCTGGTTCTTATAATTTATTTATTTTCTTGGGTTTTTTGAGACTAGATCTCACATATCCCAGGCTGGTCTTAAACTTGCTATGCAGAAATGGCTGACCTCTCCCTCCCCAATCTCTTACCCTAGACTCACAATTGTGAGAATATGAGTGTGTGTGACCATAGCAAACATTTTAAAAATCTTTTAAAACACTGAAGTATTTCTTCCTTGTGTGGTAATAAAGCAATAGGACAATGTAAATGAAAATATTTTGTCAGAGAAAAATTAATTAATAATGCTACTAAGCAATGATAAAATTTTATTTCAATGAGAGTACTTTTAAGTTCAATAAAATATGGCCTACACTATTGGACAATACAATGCAATTTTACTAAGACAAACCCCTGACAAGATAATAAAAAACAGGAATTAAACATTTAGAAATCATGAAATTATTAATGTTCAGGATCCTGAACAGTTCAATAAAGTTGACTGAAGAATAAATTTATGTATTGCAATAATGTCTTTTGTCCTTTAATCAAACATAAATACAACTCTGAGGGGGAACTAATCACTAAGTTCAATTAGAGGTGAGGAACCACAGAATTTCATTACTAGGATACATTAGATAATTATTAGTTGCATTAGAAAAACTAATACTTTTAATATTTGTCAAGAGAAAAATTTTAAATGGTATTTAAATAAGAACTTATAGTGCCAATACAATGAATAGCCTCCACTATAAACTTTACATGAAGAAAGAAAGTAGTGTTAATGGAACTTTGTATAATGTATAATGAAGACCTTAATAACTGGATAAATTATTTCATTGAGACTGAATACAAGGTTGTACATGATATTTTCTCATGAGTAGTTACTGTTGAATATCTACCTAAATGAGGTACAACATGTAATTAATTTAACCATACTAGTGAATTCATATATATTAACTAGAATATAGAGAATTTTTTGTTTGCATGTTTGTTTATTTTTATTGTTTTCTTTCTTTTTCTTTTTTCCTTTTTTTAATTTTTATTATTATTATTAAAAATTTCCACCTCCTCCCCTCCTCCCATTTCCCTCCCCCATCCCCCCACTTCCCCTACCCCTCCCTCTCCAGTCCAAAGAGCAGTCAGGGTTCCCTGTCCTGTGGGAAGTCCAAGGTCCTCCCCCCGCCCTCCAGGTCTAGGAAGGTGAGCATCCAAACAGACTAGGCTCCCACAAAGCCAGTACATGCAGTAGGATCAAAACCCAATGCCAATGTCCTTGGCTTCTCAGTCAGCACTTATTGTCTGCCACGTGGGGCACTGAACTGAACAGAGAATTCTCAATATAAGAAGTTCAAATGGCCAAAAGACACTTAAGGTCATGCTCAACCTCCTTAGAGATCAGGGAAATGCAAATCAAAACAACTTTGAGATACCATTTTACACCTGTCAGAATGGCTAAAATCAAAAACACCAATGATAGCCTTTGCTGGAGAGGATGTGGAGTAAGAGAACACTCATCCACTGCTGGTGGGAATACAAACTTGTGCAACCACTTTGGAAATCAGTGTGGCGGTTTCTCAGGAAATTCGGGATCAACCTATCCCAGGATCCAGCAATACCACTCTTGGGAATATACTCTAGAGAATTTTTTGAAAACATATTTAAGAAGGATAAAATTTATCCAGAAGTGATGGCATATTCAAATCTATTCAGAATTTAATCTATTAGAATTAAAGTATTTTTAAACCTATTCAATGAAAACTTGGGGACTCATTTAAATTACTCTAATAAAGAAAGTTCCTCAATAAATACTTGCTGATATATAAATATATTTTACCATGAATAAAGTTCTCTATTAATAAAGTGTCCAGTTTTTATGTTTTCAAGCAGTACTAAGTGTACCATTATACACTATTTTTTAAGATTCAGGTTGGTTGTCTAATAGTCATTTTAATTCTAGGTGAGAAGGCAGCTAACTAGAGCAACATGGCAACTTTGCAATTTGAACAGAGGTGGGAACACCACCAAAGAAGGGTGGAAAGAATCTAAGAGCCAGGGGACGTAGAGAAATGTTGTAAAAGGTTGGCTTATAGATATGAAATGACTGATACACAGTATATTCACAGCAGCAATGGTTACCTGCACAAGACATCCACAGTATTAACAGATGAGCATAGAGGGGAGAGGAGTTTTGGATGCCATATTCCCAATTAAGAAGCTAATGACACTCAATGGATGCAGAGGAATAGAGAGACGCTTTTCTTTGGGAGAATGGGGCCATTGATTAGTTGGTCATGCTATAGTGGATAACTGAACAGACACATGTGTATGTCCAGAAGTAACTCGAAATTAATGGGTTATAAATTAAAAGGCAAGAAGTTGGGAGGAGAAGAAAGATTTTGGGGAAAAGAGTGGGTGGAATTAAAGGGATGGAGCATGAGATTAATGTGATCAAGATGCATTGTGTATATGAATGGAATTATTAAAAAAAACTTAAGAAAGCAACAATTACTTCACACAGAAACATAATGAAAATACAGGAAACAAACTGTCACCAGAGCACTTAAACACAACTGTCAGAGTCCATGGAAATCAAACATTGAATCCGGAAAGATACAAAATAGGGATTTCTTTTAAACCATGCAGCAGACATCAACGTGTATTCTTGCTTCAAACTCACCTCTTTCTTTTTTAAGTAGAAAGACTAGCAATACAGACATATACCCTTAACTTACCTTTTGACGAATACGAGCAACTGCTTTTAGCAGTATATCTTGATGGTCAGTGCGGACTATTCCAAGTTCATTCAGTTGTTTCCTGGTGATGTTTAATAACTTCTCACCATTGATTTCTGCACTTTCAAAAATTTCTCCATATAAAAGAAAACTATAATCCAATTCTGTGAAAGGAAAGAGGTAGAGATGATAAGGAAACTTGCCCTTGTAAGGTATCTGTAAAATTCTACTAACAAAATAATTTACATTTTTGATTATAAAATGAATCATTTGCACTTTGCAATCGTAGAATCTAACTCTGGCAATTTTAGTTTGACAATATATTTAGGAGGGTGAAATTTTTGTAGGTACTTTCAGAAATACTTAAATACAAAACTTAATTTAAAAAAGAATTGTCAAATATGCAATTACAATCAAATTACCCATGAAGTCAGATTTTTAATCTCTTAAATAATGTATAAGACTTAACTGAAATGAGATAAAATGTATTTTCTGATTGAGACTCAACTGATACTTGGAATTATGAGCTATATATTTTGTAGTTAATTAACATTATTTACTTTTAGTTACACACTGTTTATATCACAAATATCATAAGGTAAATATAATTTAGCTGTTCAAATATCATAGAAAAATAAAATCTTAAGCCTTTAAAAAATAAAAAATATAGCTAACTAACAAAAATGAACTATCTCAGAAAGATGTATCTTAGACAAACTGTTTCATAATATAGTGAAAAATCCTAAAATTTCTTACATAAGCAATTAGTGAAGTGCTGCTGTCATATCTTAGATCTATATAAGTAGAAGCAATATGATGATATATAAATAGAACATTATGTAAAAAATTATAGAGACAATAACCTAAGAGGACAAAACATGAGGAGTTGCTGAACTGAGTGTATAAAAATAGAAGATATGTAAATTCTACAATTAGACATTTTTATCCATATAATATAATTATAATGTAAAATATCAAAATTAACTTATAATTTATTTGAAATTTAAATTGAACTTTGCTTGAAATTACTATGACCAATATTCTGGGAAGTAATAATACAGCATGATTGATACAGATTTTATTTATTTTCTTCTTTTAAAATTATTAGGCCAGGCTAATTTTTTCATTCATATCTTTAAGTGATTTACTATCTGATTGGAAAATATAAATAAGATTTTATGAAATATATTTAAACTTCTTTTCAATCTTGTTAAGTAGTTTTCAAGCATGTATTTTTTGTACTTATATGCTAATTAAAATTATGTTTGCAATCTTAACTATTGTAGGAAGACGTCTTAAAAAATTCTATTTTATTCTATTTCATTTTTACTTCAATATGTATTTTAAATATATATGAATATATTTCTTTTATTTTGAAGTTTTATAATTTTATTACTGCATATAAGGATATCCTTTCTCTAGATTAGTCACAAATTAGTAATGATTGTCTCTGTACTTCAAATATAAATAGTGAAGCTACCTATCAAAAGTCAACGTTCCTAAATATGGACATTCAGATGTCCATTTCCCCTTCTTTATGTTTGGTATAAAAAATTTTTGTTCAGCTGGGCAGTGGTGGTACACGCCTTTAACCCCAGCACTCAGGAGGCAGAGACAGGCAGATCTCTGTGAGTTCAAGACCAGCCTGGTCTACAAGAGCTAGTTCCAGGACAGGCTCCAAAGCTACAGAGAAACCCTGTCTCAAAAAAAAATTTCCTTGTTCAATAATACAAAAAAAAAACAGAAAAATAACAATTATTATTCAGATAGGAAAATGTAACATTTCTAATGTTGAAGGTCGCTGATCTCAGCATATTTATATTTTTTTCATTAAGTATAAAATATTTTACAGATGAGTAAATATTTGAACTGCAGATATAGTAAAATTTAATTTTTCCACATGATAGAATTGTTTGCCTTTCCTTTTACAAACTACTGTACTGAAATTTACTATTAAAGTGTGAGATAAAGCATTTGAACTTAGAACAGGATCAACAAATGTATTAATACATAACCTGTAATCTGGATCACTTAATTTTGAACAACGCAATTACATTCTGTTTTGGTCTTCTTTTGTGTATGAAATCTTTTGAGCCATTAAATACTGTATTTTTGATTAACATATTTCTAGCTATTTCTATTTCTTTAAGGAAGAATGAAAACTGAATAAATGAAGCATAGTTTTGAATAATAAAATCTATCTCAAATATCCAAGGAGACATTTCACATGAAGAAAAACGTTTAAATTTCCAGTCAATCAAAATACCACTTCAAAGCAACAACATTCATTAAAGGCAGAAAGATCACACACAGTATCCGGCATGCAAGGTTCCAGATTATAAAACCATCTGTATTTTGATATACTTTCTCACAGCCAAATTTGCAATTCTTAAATTACTATCAAAAATTTATAATCAAATATAATGCTATCATTGTAAACATGTATGTTTTCAATATGATTCCCATGGTACACACAGTTACACCTACTTGGAATTTCCACTTATATCCTATGTCACATTTTCCCAAGACCTTTCTATAAATAGTATTTATTCACAGGTTACATGATCAGTATAATATTTTAAAGATTATTCTTTTAATATATGTGTGTATGTATACATACATACCTATAGGTCCCTGTGGGTCCCTGTAGAAGCACGAAGGGGATGTTAGATCCCCTGAAGCTGGAGTTATAGGAGATTGTGTGTCACTTATTGTAAATGCTGGGAAGAGAACTCCAGTCCTCTATGTCTTTTACAAGAGAAGCAGGTATTCTTTACTGTCAACATATCTTTCTACTCTGGTATCATATTTAAATGTTTTCTTATGTATCACTGTGCACATGTGTTTGTGCAAATTTTAATTCAACTTTCATAAATTCCCAAGTAATTTATGTATTACTATCACTTCCCTAAACCAGTAAATTGCCACCTGCAGAAAAGGAGCAGAAAGACTGTAAGAATGAAAGAATAAGAGCATCTACTATTAAATACTGTCTTCTAGATAATAAGAGTATAACAATGAACATGTTTTCTCTCTAAGCTACTCTTTTCTTTAGAAGACAGATCATAATGTGACTTTTTGTAAAGATTACTGAAAATTGATTTACTAATATATTTCTGGTATCTGTATAATATTATATATGATACCAACAGTTGCCCAAAATATTCTCTTTGTGAAAGCTGTTTTCTAGACTCTATTTTTTCTAAATGCTTTAATCAGAAATATGGGTGGTAAATACATGAATACTGTCCTTTTATATCTTATTCCTGTGTTAGATATCATTCAGTGAGCATAACACCTTTTAAGATGCAACCATAGAAGATTTCTGATAGACTAAATTTAAAGAAAGTTCTATTCTGCTTGTTACATTGTATGTACTTCTCTCACAAGAATTGCATTTCATATCAATGTCCATATACAACATCCCAATTAAGAAACTTTAGTTAGATTCATAAACATTTAAACAATGCCTTTGTGGAAAAAATGTACATTTCATAGGAACCAACTATACCCACATTCCCAAATATTGTTTATAAATGTGTGTTTACATTTCAAGGGTAATATGCTATAGAGATTTGTATTGATATGGATCTTGATTTATTGATACAAATTTAACGTCAATTTTGTTATATGTATATGTATTTCTGATCTTGATTAAGTTAATGCGATTGTGTAGCTCATATAAAATGTAATGTATAATTAAGAAATACAGGTTAATAGATAATCATATATAATAGTCAAACTTGATGGAGTTGAAAATTTATAATTACAGTTTTCCTTAGTTATGATAAAAGATAAAGTAGATATAAATATTGTAACTGTAATTCTTGTTTGATAAATCTTTGGTTATATGTAATTTTACTATGTTAAAGTTAAAGCCTTCTTTTTGTTTAAATAGAAAAGGGGAATGGTGTAGGAGGTTAATCTATCTATATGTTGTTTTCCTTGGTTAATGAATAAAGAAACTGCCTTGGTCTGATGATAGGGCAGAAATTAGGCAGGGGACAGAACTGGATGCTGGGAGAAAGAATGGCAGAGTCGGGGAGATACCATGGATCCACCACCAGAGTAAGATATGCTGCCAAAGCTTAGCTGGTAAGCCACTTCCACGTGGTGATACACAGATTAATAAAAATGGGTTAAACTAAGATGTAAGAGTTAGCCAATAAGAAGTTAGAGTTAATGGGACAAGTAGTGTTTTAACTGATACAGTTTCAGTGTGGTTATTTCAGGGCTAAGCTAGCTGGGCAGCTGGGACAAACAAGCGGCCCCTCCATGCAACACAACATCCCTCTTAAGAAACTTTAGTTAGATTCATAAACATTTAAATAATGCCTTTGTGGAAAAATTATACATTTCATAGGAACCAACTGTTAACATTGGTAGAAAAGTTAAATAAATGTGGTATAGGACAGGGAAATGGCTCAGTAGGTTGCAGCACTTGCTGTGAGACAAATGCTCGAACACCCATATAAACTCAGGGAATAGCTGTGCCTGTGTCTTTAAATCAAATGTTGTGAAGAAGATACAGGTGAATCCTGAAAGCTTACTGGCCAGCCACCTTAACTGAAATGGCAAGACTCTAGTAGACAGAAGAAGACACCTGCTATCTGCTATCTGCTTTAGGCCTGTGGATAGGCAAGCACAAGGACATGATTCTGTGTGTGTGTGTGTGTGTGTGTGTGT
>NW_004949111.1:4214106-4227382 GCF_000317375.1 Microtus ochrogaster
TGTGTGTGTGTGTGTGTGTGTGTGTGTCATTAGTGGTAGTATTACACTTAGTCAATTGCTGGTACTGTTTTCATTATTTTCTTTTCAGTTAAAACTTAATGCAGTTGTTCTCAAACTTTAACTTCTATCATAATTCTTAGAGAAACTGAGTTCTCTGGTATGATACTATAATTCCAGTAGTTAGGAACTGAGGCACTGGGATCACGAGTTCATGACAGACTTGTGCTTCATAGCAATTTACAGACTACTTGAGGAAATAAAATACAACACTATCTCAAAAATAACTAGCTAAAAGTTGTGAAGCTATCTTAAGTAAATAGAATGTTCTACCACTCCCTTAAAGGTATATTCCTTTATTAATAAACCAATCTACAAAATTTAACTTAGCAACTTCCATACTGTGTTAAGTACTGTGAGGCACACTAGAAGAGCAAAGGATAATTTTTAAGATTCAGAGAACTGTTTCAAGAAAGTTGGCAGCACACTAATGTAACAGTAAAAATAAGAAACTAAGAGATGTTACATACCAGATCAAACTTAAATATTTGCAAAGCATAGATCTATCAAGGTTTGTGAATTATTGAGACATTTTTACCTAATGAAGGTCAAGAAATAAATCTCTTTTACATACATCTGTCATTTTTTTGCAGTGGGGGAAATATCTCAATCCATTAAAATAAGCACTATACACTAACTAGTCCATATGTAAGTAGTGACTGCTCACCTTATGAAAGTGAATTACAGTGGTTTTATCAGAATGTCATTTCAAGTTATAAGTAGAACTTTATGTATTAATTCAGGTGAGTTTCATTGGTCTTAAGCTGGCAATATGAAATTGCTACTACATATATTATTTCAGCAATGAGCCACTTCAACCAACTATATAGACAATTCCACTGTCAGTATAGATTCTAGGGATTCATCAAGAAAATTACTCAGCATATTTTCCTGAAGTTCAATACAAAGAATTGAGATGCCTATCAAGATGTTCTTGGAGAATGCTGGCAGGGACTCAATACAGTTCTCAGGATATAAACTACTACATTGAAAAAAAGATTCATTATCACATTTATGACATAAATAATCATTTATCCTCAATTTATGTTCATTAATAAAAACTCATAAAAGGACAAATTTGTATAGTTTTGTACAACTGAAATTAAACTATTTAAAATGTTACATGTACTTTTAAATCATAAACCTCTGAACACTTTAAGAGAAAATAGAAGAAAAATATTTATTTTTCTAAGTACTGTTTATGTGATACAGCAAAATTCCTTAGTATCTGATTAATTTATAAGCAGATTGAATTTATTCCTAATAAATTGACACATTGACATGGGTAATATTTTAATCACACTTGACCCTGAAGATTCTATAATTAACCAAGTAACTTTTAAATTTTACTTTAAATTATTTTTGCTTCTTGATGGAGGAGGGTCATCTGTCTATTTGTTGCTTTCATTAGTTAATTAATAAAGAAACTGCTTGGCCTGCTAGGTCAGAACATAGGTGGGTGGAGTAGACAGAACAGAATGCTGGGAAGAAGGGAAGTGAGGTCAGACACCATGGAGCCAGCTGCCAGGTCAGACATGCTGAATCTTTTCTGGTAAGCCACCACTTCATGGTGCTACACTGATTATTAGAAATGGGTTAAGCAAGATGTGAGAATTAGCCAATAAGAGGCTGAAACTAATGGGCTAGGCAGTGTTTAAAAGAATACAATTTGTGTGTTGTTATGTCGGGTGTAAAGCTAGCTATGCAGGAATTGGGCAGGACAAAAAGCAGGCCTGCTCACCTCATCACTACAGATGGCACCCTGACGTGGATAACTGAATCCACAGAAAACCTGAGAAAGCTTGGTTAAGAATAGAGTAAAGCATGTTTTCTTGGTAGCAGCAATTTCTCGGGTCTGCTCTGCTTGCTAGAGGCAAGCAAGTGCTCTCATCTAAGAGAGGCTTCCTGACTCAGCTTTAGCTGCAAAACCCTACAGCTCTTTTAAGAGGTCCTGCCACAAAACACTTAAACGGTGTTGATGAAAAGCTGAACGCATGCTTTTCAGTTTTCAGCTGTAGCAGGAAAAAAGCTACACAGTTTTAAAATGCTGGTTTTCTAAGCTGCCGTGCCAGGGCAAACTCTGACTCTTTCAGGCACGCAGTCCGACTGAGTGTGGTCTGTGATCAGAATGCTGCTACTTGCTTGCTGGCAAGGACCTTGAAACGCCATAGAGTTGTGGCAATAAAAATGGCTACAGCCAGTACCTCCGCCATGAGGCTGGAAAGCTAAGGAATGGGCTGGATCTAGCCAGCAAAGCCACGGCTTTAATCCTACCTGTATTGCTTAGTTAATTAAAGGCTCATGTGGTCAGAAAAAGATATAGAGTAAAGATAGATTCAAAGACAAAGAAAACCTCTAAATGGTTTACAGTGTATTAAAAATATATGCAGGCTAAAAGTTAAAGTTCTTACTGTAAAAAAAAAAAACGAAACAGAAAAAAAGAGAGTAGTTTGGGTGTGGTGGTACACACCTTTAATCCCAACACTTGGGAGGCAGAGGTAGATTGACCTCTGTGACTTCAAGGGGCAGAGGTAGATTGACCTCTGTGACTGCAAGGTATGGTAGGAAACACCTTTAATCTCAGTGCCTGGGAGGCAGAGATCAGTGGATCACTGTGAGTTCAAGGACAGCCTAGTCTACAGAGTTATTCCAGGACAAAGATATACAGAGAACCTGTCTCAAAAAATAAAAATAAAAATAAAAATAAACGAAATAGAGGTTAAAATAAAGCCACACAAAGATGGAAAATACACAGAGAATCTTGATACTGTATGCTATTGTGCTCTCTTTGAATTTTTTGAATGCTGAGGAAGGAGCAACAGATGCTAAAAGATATTTGTTCATAAATGCTACTGAACTAATACAAGAAAATTATTTTGAAAATACCTTGACTTCAGAATTTGGATCTAAGAACATGATGCTTTGGAAAAGAGGTTCTTCTTTTGTTTTTACAGAGGATGAGGCCCAGTGGACTGCTTCTATCCCAATATGGTATGATAGACCACGCCCTCCTGAAAGGTTGCTGTGAACACCCTCAAAAAATTACTTCACTCAACTGCCAACTGAGATGAACCTGGCACACAGGTTACATCATGAAAGATCTGATTAACAGTGTCCCTAAACAGCAGGAAGAAGTTTGGAGAGAAATAACTACGTCCATATTCCCAGATATTGTTTATAAATGTTCTTTTACATTTAAAGGGGGATATAATACAGATATGAATAATTTACATTGATATAAATTTTGCTTTGTTGATATAAATTAAAGGTTGATTTTGTTATATGTATATGTATTTCTACTCTTGATTAAGGTATTGTGATTGTGTAGTTCATTTAAAAATGTAATGTATATAGGTTGTTAGTGGATAATCATCAATAATAATCAAGCTTGTAGTCATGTTAGTTACATTTTCTAGATATATAGAGATGTATTTCAGTTAGATAGGCATTCTTCATATCTTTCAAAGACTACAGAATATGGCATTTAATGTTTTAATAACTTAGGGCTTTTCAGGACAATAAGACACGTCTGCTCCTGGCAGCACCAATCTACTTCAAGAGGAAAATGGGGATCGAAGAGGCTCCTTATGGAGTTGGTTAGCCATTTGGGCAAAAAACAGCTCTTGCCTGGACTGTTGCATAAACTGGACACAAAGAACCTGCAGAAAGAGGACTGCTGAACTTGCCTAAAGGTGAGATGGTCTTTTGGGGTTCCTGACACATGAAAGGGTCTGTGAGACATTCTGTAGAATACAGAAAAAAGTGACTGAATTGTCTTTGAATTTTCCTGCTTCATGGAAAAGTCTGCTAGATACTATGGGCTTGAAGGCAAAAAATAGATGCCCCAATGGTACAAAAGAACTTTGGGTGACTGTCCAGGCAGCGAGATGTCTCTGTCATTTCTAGAGTTTGGAAGTTGCTTATTTCTTGTTTAATTAGGTAATATTATATCCTTCTGGAGTCCCTGATAGAGGTGAAGAATGGTTAGTTATAGTTTTACTTTGTTATGGTAAAAGATAAAATAGATCTAAATATTGTAATTGTAATTCTTGCTTGATAACTGTTTTGTTATATGTAGTTTTACTATGTTAAAATGAAAGCCTTTTTTTGTTTAACCAGAAAAAGGGGAAATGATAGGGGAGGGTCATCTGTCTATGTGTTACTTTCATTGGTTAATAAAGAAACTGCCTTCGCCTTTGATAAGCCAGCCCTTAGGTGGGTGGAGTAGACAGAACAGAATGCTGGGAAAAAGAAAGCAGAGCCAGGCAGACGCGTTGGAGCTCCGACCCAAGATGGACATAGGCTAGAATCCTCCTGGTAAGCCACTACCTCGTGGTACTACACACATTAAGAGAAATGGGTTAGTAAGAGGCTAGAACTAATGGGCAAGGCAGTGTTTAAATGAATACAATGTGTGTGTTGTTATTTCCAGGGCTAAGCTAGCTATGCAGGAGCCGGGTGGGACAAAAAGCAGGCCTGCTTGCCTCCTCACTACAGAATTTAAAAGAATACAATTTCTGTGTTGTTATTTCAGGTAAAGCTAGCCAGTGGCTGGAAGCCAGGAGGCAGGAAGCGGCCCGCAGTTCCTCACTACAGCTTCTCACTTAATTTCCTAGTAAAGTTCAAAACAGAAAATAATCTTACTATATTATTTTAAACATTTGGAACTCTAAAAGTTCACCAGACATATACATTTAATCATTTATGTTAAGGACTCATAGGTGATGTTAGGTGAGAGATGAAACAGGGGATAAAATCAACTGCACTCAGCTTGCAAAGAGATGAGGCTTGGTGTGAACTGTACTCTTTCTGAAGGAAGTATACCTTTTTTCTTCATGGAAGGCCATATTTAATTCTCCAGGATACACACCCAAAGGACCTAAGTATGTTCAGAGAAAGAGCTAAATACCTGATTTATTTATTTTTGTTAACTCACATATGTATTTTACTATAGATAGCAAATATTTAAAAATATCTGACAAGATGGTGTGTTTGAATAATTCCAGAGTGAAATAATGCATTAAAAAGGGTACATGATAGGATGGCAGTAATCTACAGAAAAGACTTTTCTCAATATTAATCTACAATACTTCAATGGCCACTTATTATATGTACATCTTTAAATCATTATGAACTAGCTTCATTTTCCTCCCTGCATGTTTTATCTATTGAGATCATATGCACTGTGAGAAAAAACTAGGATTTACACATTTACAAAACAAGAATTATAGACAATTACTATTTAACAAATGTTTGTTAGTTGTTAAGGATCATGAACAGTGCTATATCATGGGCTCACGGGATGCCTAGTGATGACTGTATACAAGAATGAAAATCTATGTTTAGCTCTCTAGTAGCTGCTGTGTGAGCTCCTTCAGTTTCTGTGCCAATTATCCTGGCATACAAAGAGAGGTAAACAAGAGACTTTGTCTCTAATGAAGTGTAAGGCATGAACTGCAACATGAAATTTTCTTCTGATACTTGTGGCATGGTATATGTACGCTCATGCTTATAGAAACACACATAAACTTTAAAATATTAAGTAATAAAATAAATAATAAATGATAAAGTAAAATAAAATTGACACTTTTAAAACTTGAGCAACGACTTGAATAGATATTTTTCACATGAGATACAGGTAGTCAAATGATGCACAAGTTATTAGTAGAAGGATGATATAATACAAATTACAGAGGAGATACCACTCCATACCCAGTAATTTAGGTATATTTTAAAAGATAATCATTAAATTGTATAAATCAAAAAAATTTATTCACCATTTATAATGACTACTTTCTCTTTAACAAGCAACAAATTGTAACTACTTACTATCAAATTCTAGTTATTCTAAATATGCTAAAAAGAACAAGTTTCACTCATTGCCAAATCTCAGGCGTGGTTACATCATACCAATGACAGAACTGTATCTGAACAAGATTAAAATGTTCGCTTATAGCATGACTGGAACAGAAGACAGAAAAACACACAAAATCTAAGAAATTAACATTTAATCTAATGAGGGGGTGAGAGGACTAAAAGGAGGAGAAACTGTGGTTGTTATGCAATGTATGTGAGAAGAATAAGTCGTTTAAAATAGATCATAAAATAAAAAATCTTTGTCAAGTCTTTAAGCAAGACTTTGTAAAAGAAATTATAATATTCAGAGTTGTATTAACCTTTTATTAAACTATGTTTGTAAAAATATATTTTAAAAATAAACATTCTAACAGAGATCAGTATTTGAAGAAAGCAAAGGAAAACAAGAAGCTCTGTCCATATTTGTATATATTTTTCTTCTTATGATTGTTTCTCTTCATGCCCCAATTATAGTCTTCACTTGTTTGTTTTTTTTTATTATTTTATTTTATTTATTTATTTATTAAAGATTTCTGTCTCTTCCCCGCCACCGCCTCCCATATCCCTCCCCCTCCCCTAATCAACTCCCCCTCTCTCATCAGCCTGAAGAGCAGACTGGGTTCCTTGCCCTGTGGGAAGTCCAAGGACCTCCCACCTCCTTCCAGGTCTAGTTAGGTGAACATCCAAACAGCCTAGGCTCCCACAAAGCCAGTATGTGCAGTAGGATCAAAACCCAGTGCCACTGTTCTTGAGTTCTCAGCAGTCCTCATTGTCCGCTATGCTCAGTGTGTCCAGTTTTATCCCATGCTTTTTCAGACCCAGGCCAGCTGGTCTTGTTGAGTTCCCGAAAGAACATCCCCATTGTCTCAGTGTGTGTGCACCCCTCGCAGTCCTGCACACGGCGGACACCCGGTGGCGCACGCAATAGTCTTCACTTGTACATCCTGATTAAACTCATAATTGTCTCAAAAATCTACTTCATCATGTCAAACCACTAAATTCTTTATTTAGATGCTAGATAAAATGCCTTGTTCTTTCTTTCTTTCTTTCTCCTTCCTTTTTTTCTTTTCTTCATTTTTTTGTGAAGGTGTCCCAAATGTTCACTGGCTGAAGTGGGCATCACAGATCTTAATAAGATAAAATTAAAGGCTATATTTGTTTTATTTTCTATATCTGTAAGTAAGTCTGTATAGATTTAAAAATCAATTATAGGATTTTTCCTTTTTATATGTCAAGTAATGACATAAAAAGATAAGTCTATTTCTAAGAATAATGATGCCAATGGCACTGTAGTCACTACAGCAAAATACTTACTCTACTAAAAAGAATGCTTAGTTCTAAAGGTTACAGAGGACAAAGTTTAAAGAATAAAATTCTGGTTGGTAAAGGAGATATATTATATGTTCCTGAAATGTATGTCTTCCATCCCAATATAATTGGTGGGATAGATATGTTTTTATTTATTATAGGTATTCATCTCCCTGTACTTAATCATGATATAATCAAGCCAATTCTGGTAGACTCGGAATAACTGAGTATAATTTTAATCATCTGTTTTCATCACTTGTACACAATATATAGATAAATACTTTGCATTGTTTTGGATCTTGTTCTACTGATACATATTTAAGGTCAATGTTGTTGCATTGTGTATATGTATTTCTTCTCTTGTTTAAGGTTATTGTGTGTACATCTCATTTAAAATTGCAGATTAATAGTAATTTATAATAGTTAAACTTATGGTCATGTTAGTTTTTCCAGATATACGGAGATATATTTCAGTTAGATAACCCTCAACACTTCAAAGACCTGTAGAATATTACATTTAAAAGGTTTCAAGAACTTAGACTTTTCTCAACAGTGAAACATGTCTGCTTCTGGCAGCATTAATTACTTCAGAGGAGTTGATGGGCATTGAAAAACCATGTTATGGAATTTGCCTTCAGTGTGACAAGGCTAGCCTTTTTGTCAAGAAACTGCTCTTATCTACACTGCTTGATGGTATGCTGTATGAACTGGACATGCAGGGGCCACAGAAAAATGACTGGTGAGGCTAACTAAAAGTGAGACAGTCCTTCAGGGTTCCTGCTTCATGAAAGAATTTGCCAGATATTCTGAAGAATACAGAAGAAAGTAACAGACAAACTGCCAATATAGGCAAAAAAATCTTTGAAATTTCCTGTTTCATGAAAAAGTCTGACAGATACTGTGGGCCTGAAGGCTGAAGATGTGTGCCCCAATATTGTAGAACTTTGGGTTACTGTCTAAGCAGCAATATGTCTCTCTCATTTCTAGAAGTTTGGAAGCTGCTTACAATGCACTTCCTGTCTACTTAGGCAATATTATATCCTTCCAGGGTCTTTAATGGAGTTGAAGAATAGATAGTTATAGTTTTTCATAGTTATAATAAAAGATAAATTACATATGAAGCTTTAGACTCATAAATTCTTGTCTGATACCTGTTTTGTTATATGCAATTTTACTATATCAAAGTTAAAACTTTTCTTTTTATTTAAACAGAAAAGGGAAGATGATATAGGATTCCCCTCTGTATGCTATGACTATTATGTAATGTTTTATTAGCATTGGTTAATAAGGAAGCTGTTTTGGCCTACATCAGGGCAGAATACAGCAAGGCTGGAATAGAAACAGAGAGAGAGTAGGTGGAGTCAAAAAGACATTACGTAGCTGTCAAAGTAGATAGAGACTGGAAACTTACCAGTAGGCCACAGCCTCATGATGATACACAGTGTAATAGAAATGGGTTAATTTAAGATGTAAGAGATAGTTAGGAATATGCCTAAGCTGCGGGCTAAACCAAATTTTAATTGATATAGTTTCTATGTGACTGATTGTGTCTGGGCAGCCAGAATTGAACAAGCAGGCACCATCTCTCATTTAAAAATGGCTTTATGCAAGGTAAACTGATGGTTTTAAACATAACACTTGTGATACCATTTCTAAGTTTGAACATCAATTACTACTATTATAAAAGGGGTTCAAAGATTCATAATTAATAAACAAGTTGCATCTTCCAATGTTCTAATCAAAGAAAGGAATATCTTAACAAAAATATCCATTAGTGGATTTGAATGTTTCTTCATAAGGTTTTAAAAATCTATCTTTTCAGTAAGAAACTATAGCATACCACATGTGTCCTTTTGGATAAAGAAAGTATTACTATTTCAATATTAATATTTCATAAAAGGTATTCTGGAGTGAAACTCTGAAACACAGCCTGCTACTATACAGAAAGGACCAAGAGGTGAGTGACTAATAACCCAACAGGACACCCCACACTCTATGACCTCCATATCGAGGCAAAAATCCCAGCCCCCAACCTGTATCAGCTTCCCTAGCCAGCCAACATGCAAGCTTCCTGCAGGTAGGTTGTTCCAAAACCCCCACCCCATTAAACAGACACTGCAAGCTATAAGGCTCACTCTGCCCCTGCAACCTCAGAGTAACTCTGAAACACAAGCTGCCAACTACACAGATAGGACCAAGAGAGAGGACCAAGAGGTAAGCTGTTCCAACACACCAACCCAATCCATTGGACACTGCAAGCTACAAGTCCCACTCAGCACACAAACCCTCCTATCCCCTACGACCTCAGAACAACCCTGAAGTACACAGGCTGCAGCTACAGGGAGTGCACCAAGAGAAGAACTCTGAAGCACAGGTTGTGACTGCAAAGAGTGGACCAAGAGAGTAGAACAAAAGAGTGGGCCAAGAGAGCAGGCCAAGAGAGACCTCAGTGGCTTCCTAAGACACACAAGACAAGGCTCTCTACTCTCTCCACATCTACATGACATAGTTCTTGAAGTTCTGGCTAAAAATGTAAGAAAACAAAAGGAAATCAAGGGGATTCAAATTGGAAAGGAAGAAGTCAAACTTTTGCTATTAGCAGATGCTATGATGGTAAACGTAAATGACCCCCAAAAAAAACCTCTACCAGAGAACTCCTACAGCTGATAAATACCTTCAGTAATGTGGCAGGATACAAGATCAACTCAAAAAAAAAAAAAAACAATAACCCTCCTCTATACAAATTATAAGCTGAGAAAGAAAGCAGAGAAACATCATCCTTCACAATAGCCACAAACAGCATAAAATATCTTAGTGTAACACTAACCAAAGAAGTGAAAGACCTGTTTGACAAGAACTTTAAGTCTTTGAAGAAAGAAATTGAAGAAAAGACCAGAAACTGGAAAGATCTCCCATGCTCTTGGATAGGTAGGATCAACATAACACACATGTCAATCCTACCAAAAGCAATCTATAGATTTAATGCAATCCCCATCAAAATCCAAACACAATTCTCCACAGACTTCAAAAGAACAATAATCAACATCATGTGGAAAAACAAAAACTCCAGAATAGCCAAAACAATCCTGTACAATAAAGGAATTTTCAAAGTCATCACCATCCCTAACATTAAGCTCTATTATAGAGCTACAGTAATGAAAACAGCGCGGTATTGGCATAAAAACAGGCAGGCTGACCAGTGAAATCCAATCAAAGACCTGGATATTAATCCACACACCTATGAACACCTTATTTTTGACAAAAATCCAAAATTATACAATTGAAAAAAGAAAGCATCTTCAACAAATGGTGCTGGCATAACTGGATGTCAACACGTCGAAGAATGAAAATAGATCCATATCTATCCCCATGCACAAAACTCAAGTCCAAATGGATTAAAGACCTCAATATAAGTCTAAGCAAAATGAGCCCAAGATAAAAGAAAGTGGGAAGTAGCCTTCAACGCATGGGCACAGGAGACAACTTCCTAAATATAACACCAGTGAGTAGCACAGACACTGAAAGCAACAATAAAGAAATGGGACCTCCTGAAACTGAGAAGCTCTATAAAGAAAAGGACACAGTCAATAAGACAAAAAGATAGCCTATTGAATGGGAAAAGATCTTCACCAACCCCATATCAAAGGACTGATCTCCAACGTATAATGAACTCAAGAAAAGAGACAACAAAATTCCAAACAATCCAATTTAAAAATGGGGTACAAAACTAGAGAAAGAATTCTCAACAGAAGAATCTCAAATGGCCAAAAGACACTTAAAGAAATGTCCAACATCCTTAGCCATCAGGGAAAAGCAAATAAAAACGAATCTGAGATACCATCTTATACCAATCAGAATGGCTAAAATCAAAAACATCAATGATAGTTTATGCTGGAGAGGATGCAGAGTAAGGGGAACACTCCTCCATTGCTAATGGGAATGCAAACTTGTACAACCACTCTGGAAATCAGTATGGTGATTTCTCAGAAAACTGGGAATCAGTCTACCTCAGAACACAACAATACCACTTTTGGGCATATACCCAAAGGATGTTCAATCATTCTACAAGGACATTTGTTCAACTATTTTCATAGCACCAATACTTGTAATAGCCAGAACCTGGAAACAACCTAGACCAAAGAATGGATAAAGAAAATGTGATACATTTACACAATGGAATAATACTCAGCAGTAAAAAACAATGACATCTTGAAATTTGCATAAAATGGATGGAATTAGAAAAAACATCTAGAGTGAGGTAACCCAGATCCAGAAAAATGAACATGGTATGCACTCACCATGGAAAGCAAAAGATATTGAGCCTATAGTTCATGATCCTAGAGAAGCTAGGTAACAAGGTGAACCCTAAGAAAGATATAAATAGATCAACCTGGATAGGGCAAATAGACAAGATTGCCTGACAAAATTGGGGGCATGGGGGTGGGGGGAAGGGAGGGCAGAAAAGGAAGTAGAGTGGAGAAGGGGAGTAGAGGAGGAGAATTTGAGGCAATGGGATAGTTGAGATGAAGGAAGGACAGAGATGAGAGCAAAGAAAGAGGTATTTTGATTGAGGGAGCCATTTTGGGGCTAGCAAGAAACCTGGCACTAGAGAAATTCCCATGAATCCACAAATATGACCCCAGCTAAGACCCTAAGCAATTGATAAGAGGGTGTCCTAACTGGCCTTGCCCTGTATTCAAATTGATAATATCTGAAAAGTCACCATAGAACCTTCATCCAGTAACTGAAGGAAACAGAGGCTGAGACCTGCAGCACAGCACTGGGCTCTCAAAGTCCAGTTAAAGAATAGGAGAAGTAAGAATATGAGCAAAGAGGTCAAGGCCATGTTGGAGATACCCATTGAAACAGTTCACCTGAGTTAATTGGATGGAGCTCACTAACTCCAGTGCAACAGGGAAGGAACCAGCATAGGTCCAAACTAGTCCCTCAGAATGTAGGTGATAACTGTATGGCTGGGGCAGATTGTGGGGCCACTATGAGTGGAAGCAGGATCTACCCCTATTGCTTTTACTGGCTTTCTGGGAACTCATTCTCTTTGGATAGATACCTTGCTCAGCCTAGATATAGTAGGGAGACCCTTGGACCTTCACTGAAGCAATGCGCCTTACCCTCTCTGAGAAGTGGATGGGGGGTGGGGTGGAGAGGAAGGTAAAGGGAATGGGAGGAGGGGAGGAAGTGGGAACTGGGATTGGTAATATGAAAAGAGTTTGTTTTCTGTTTTTATTTATTTTTTATTAAAAATTTCTGCCTCCTCCCCGCCTCCCTTTTTCCTCCCCCTTCCCCCATTCCCCTCCCCTTCTCTCTCCAGTCTGAAGAGCAGTCAGGGTTCCCTGCCCTGGGGGCAGTCCAAGGTCCTCCCCCCTCAAGGCCAGCTGGACTGGGACTGAAAAAGCATAGGATAAAACAGGACTCTCTGAATATGGTGGACAATGAGGGATGCTGAGAAGCCAAGGACAATGGCACTGGGTTTTGATCCTACTGCATGTACTAGCTTTGTGGGAGCCTAGCCTGTTTGGATGCTCACCTTTCTTTTTTAAAAAATAAAATAAAAAACAAAAGGTATTCTAAAGTTAATATGCGACATTAGTTGATTTTGATGTTGCCACCAAAGAAAGTAATACAAAAAAGGTAAGACAATAGAAAAATTATGAAATGTTAAGTAATATAGAAGTAAATTTTATATTTGGAAATTGGGAAAGAATGCAAATGGATTACAGTAGTCAGAAAAGTTTTTATTCATAGAGTAAAAAAAGTATAGTCATGGTAGTATTATTTTCAATAGTAAAAACAAAATCCTTCTTAAAGTCAAATGTTTAGAATTCTATTTGTCCAATTTCTAAGTATAACTCAATCAATTTCCTGCATTTAGTTAACAAAAAATGAAATGTTTAGCAACCTTTATATTTGGAACCTCAATATTTTAAGAAATCCATTCCAACAAAATATAATGAACATGGAATTAAAAAATAAACTATGTACACTATCATATCATCTGCAAATAACGAAAGTTTAACTTCTTCCTTTCCAATTCGAA
>NW_004949111.1:4228425-4240916 GCF_000317375.1 Microtus ochrogaster
TGGGAGCCTAGCCAGTTTGGATGTTCACCTTCCTAGATATGGACGGATGGGGGAGGACCTTGGACTTTCCACAGGTCAGGGAACCCTGACTGCTCTTAGGACTGTAGAGGGAGGGGGAGAGGAGTGGGGCGAGTGGGAGAAGGGTGGGAGGAGGGGGAGGGAAATGGGAGGCTGGGAGGAGAAGGAAACTTTTTTTTCCTTTTTTTTCAATAAAATAAAAAAAAACTAAACTATGCCAAGAGTCAGAAAAATAACACTGTTCATTTCCAGCTTGGGCCATATATGTACCGTTTTAGTTCCTTTAACTAAATCACTATTTTTCTTGAATGGTTTTTTTGTGTGTGCGTGTGTGTGTATGACATATGCATGGCATGCCTTGTATGAACAAAGATGTAATATCCCTTTGTAAAAGGATTAGAGAAAACAGTACAAAGAAAAATGTATTCTTTCCAATACATTTTATATAAATGAAAATATCACTGAAACAATCAAGAACAGTGACAAAAACCTGTGGTGACATCAGTATTTTAGATTTAACGTTGTAATTCATAGCTATAATAGTAAAAATATCATGAAACTGGAATAAAAAGGTAGCATTGATTAGAACAGAATGATGGATCCAAAATTAAGTCAATGCACTTTAAGTCACCTAATTTTTATTAATTAAATTTATTCATTTATTTTCATCCCAATCACAGTTTCGCTTCCCTGCTCTCCTCCAATCTCTCTCCCATCCCCCAAATCCACTCCTCCTCTCTTTCCCTCTCTTTCTGTTTAGAAAGGGTCATGCCTCCCATGGATATCAACAAAGCATAGCATATCAAGTTAAGATAGGACTAAGCTCCTACCTTGTATTAAGGATAGGCAAGGTAACCCAGTATGAAAAATAGTTTCCTGGAAACCAGTCAAAGCGATAGGTACATGGCCTGCTTCTATCACTAGGAGTCCCACAAAAACATCAAATGACACAAACAATATTGGAGAAAAGATAGCAGTCTTCAGCATCTACTACTTATCAAACTGGATAGCTATGTATAAAAGAATTAAATTTATTCTTAGCTTTCATACTGTACTAAACAACTTCAAATGGATCACAGTCTTCAGTATAAGACTTGATACCCCATGTCTTATAGATAAGAGAGTATGAAATATATTTTAACTCATTAACACAGAAAAAAATTTTAATGATAACCATAATAGCTTAGACATTAAAACAGGCCATCTCTTATATTACTGGAAGATGCTATGAATGTGATACAAGTAGATAAAGAAAGCAATCATCAATCTTATGTAGTCATGTGAACTACCTGTGAACTGTAATAATGACTGGCTTGGTACCATAGTGGAATGAACATCTTGAGAGTAATTAACCTATAACTGGAACCATTATGGACCAAGAACCTGTGGCCAGACAGATCATAGGACCTAGGAGAGAACTTACTACTATTATTCCGCTAAATGAACACAATATTAAACTAATTCTTAATGACTTATTTTATGCCTAAGTATTGAAATATGTCTGAATCAAAAGACAAAGATCTTAAAATATTCTTTATGGATATGATAGAGATCCATAATGAGAAAATGAGTAAGTTACTTAAAGAAATCTATGGAAACACAAGCAAACAGTGGAAAGAAATTAATAAAACGGATCAAATCCTGAAAGTAGAAATAGAACTAATAAAGGATGTGAACTGGAGGAAACCTGAAAATGAAATATTTAGGAATATTAACAGGATCTCAAGGCAAGTCTTACAAACAAAACAAAAGAGATGGAAGAGATTAAATCTTGGGCTTTGAAGACATGAGAGAGTATGTAAAATCTTAAGTAACCCTGGGACAAAACAGCCAGGAAATCTGGGACACTATGAAAGACAAAAACTAAGACTAGGAATAGGAAAAAAAAGGAGAAAAAAATCAAGGGAAAGTCACACAAAATATTTTCAACAAACTCATAGAAGAAAATATTAATAACTGCTGCAGGAAGGTTTACCTGCCTACTGGGGTTTGGCCTCATAGACTACCCAGATGCAAAAGCACATTTGCCCTGCTTCTTGTCTCCACCCCCTTTTCCCCATTCACTCATTTGGCTTGCTTTGGATTGGATCTCCATCCATCATTCAAGCAGAGAATCTTGATTTGTAAGTTTTCCCCTTAAATAAATGTCTATCTCTCAGTTTTGAGCCAGTGTAAGATTTCCTTTAAGCACCCAATATCTCCACCCATCACCTGATACCCCATGTGGATTTAAACTCCATGACTTTCAGGTGGATTGCCTGCTTCACGGGTCGGATTTCCCAGCAAAATCCCTGCCACAAGGAGTTTTCATTCTGACAGCTAGCTGCATGATTAGAAGTGCTGTTTGCCAGCCTCTGCCACGCAGCGTGTGCAGCTTCTGGGTTTCTGTTCTCTGCCCCCAGACTCTGGGTTTCTTGCATCATGTATGGAATTGATTTGATTACATCTATATCTTTGGGGCAACTCACTTTTCCCCAGTTTTTTAACAAGTACCAAGGCAGGTTTTATCACAGGACCTGTATTGTCACCATTGCATTGATTCCAGTCACGACTTGGAAATAGCACCATCTGCTGGTTAAGAGGTAAAATGGCAGATTTTGTTTCTAATGTGACTTTTGCTGCATTTTTTTGCTACCACAATGAAAAGCATTACATGAGGCCTATATGAGTACGAAGGGACCTCGATTTAATGGTTATTAGATTTCAGTTTTCTTCTCCATATTATATCATTAAGGAGGAATATGGCACTAGTTGACAGGATTAATATAATCAAAAATCAGAGATTATCTGAACAAATGGATACCATGATAGGCAAAATTGACTCCATATCTAAGGGTACTAGGAAGTTACCTGAAAGGGTTCTTGCTGTTGAATTTGATGTTCAGAAGTTATCATAAAGTTTTGATAAGGTAACAGACAGAATGTACAACCAGGATGGCAATCTAAACAATATCCATGAACAGTTCAAGGAGGAGATATTATCTTTCAAGGGAAACATTAAGACCTTGGAATCACAGATGTAGAGTGGGGAACAGAATACTGATACCTTAGGGAAATCACTAGAAACATATGCAGGTCAGGATATTCAGGCTTTATGAGACAATGATAAAAATATTTAAAATGATTGAGGAAATTATTGGAGCTGGTCAACAGGGTAAGAAGGCACAAGGACAAGATACAATGTCAGAACTGGTTTACCCACGTTTTAGCATCATACCCTGCAATTTACTCTGACAAAGTGTCAACTTCTAAAGGCTTGAAGGGAGACAAAGAAGCTAGATGGATGCCAATAGGAAGGAATGATCTAAAAGAAATTAAGCAAGCCATTGTTTCTTATGGCTTCTACTCTGCATTTGTTAAGGAAAGATAAGGACTTGGGCTTCTAATTTTAGAGCTACCCTCCATGATTTCTCTCAGTTTTAGCAGTCCTGCATGATGGACCTTCCTTGATGTTTGGAATTTATTTCAGAGAAGAATCCAAACATATAGAACAACAAGGAAGAGCAAAATGTGTGGAGGTTTCCCAAGATCAAATTCTTGGCGTAGGACTATATGCTGATCCACAGGTCCAAGCTCTTTACGATGAAGAAGTATTGTCCCTATGCCCAAAAGCACCCTTGAAT
This sequence comes from Microtus ochrogaster, assembly GCF_000317375.1. Classification (NCBI taxonomy): domain Eukaryota; kingdom Metazoa; phylum Chordata; class Mammalia; order Rodentia; family Cricetidae; genus Microtus; species Microtus ochrogaster. Next base: position 4,232,067 of record NW_004949111.1, read on the forward strand.
GCTTGGGACAGGATACAAGAAGTAGAAAAAATGATTGAACCATATACCAGTGTTAGGCAGGGACAGAGAGAACACTTTACTGACTTTTTACAAAGATTAATTAAGGCTATGCAAATAGTAGTAACAGACCCAGAAACTAGACAAATAATTCTTGAATCTCTGGTTTTTGAAAGTGTAAACTTAGAATGCAAAAAGATAATTGGGCATTTAAGATGTAGATCAGCACTTATGGATGAATGGATTCAGCATACAATGAATGTTGATGTGTTTGACTATAATGATGAATCTTAGGTAGGAGAAGCCATTTCCAAAGCAACGAGGAGACGTCAAACTGCCAAATGTTTTAATTGTGGTAAAATAGAACATCTGAAAAGCAATTGCAGGCAAGAAATTTCTAGGAATAATACCTAATCTGGGAATGGCAAGAATAGGAAACCTCGGCCTTCAGGTATATGTAGGAGGTGTGGTAAAAGACGATACTGGACTAATGAATGCAGGTCAACAACAGACAGTCAAGGCAACCAGATACCATTGGGAAACTCCTTGAGGGACCTCTCGTAGGCCCCCAAGCCCAAAGTGGCCCAGTTGTTACCAGTAACCATGGAGGACATGTCACACCAAGAAAATTAAAAACTCTAGAATCTTCTCTGCAAGACCATAATGTTCTAAATGATGGGTCAAATTTGGAGGATAAGTCAGAAATTCAAATAGGAAATAAGAAGCATATATTTTGGCAAACTTTTATAAATGATCAGAGACTAAAGCTGAGAGTGTGTATAAATGGAATTGTAATTGTTGGCTTGATAGACACAGAAGCGGATTATTATTACTCCAGAATCATGTAATCTAGATAGGCCTCTTCAAGAGGCAGATGTTCAATGACTAGGAATTGGAACTATATCTCCAGTTAAACAGAGCACGAGATGGGTTGACTGCATTGGTCCAAAAGGTCAAACAGGAAAGCTGAGGCCATATGTAGTTGATATTGAAATAAATTTATGAGGCCATGACCTGTTACAGCAATAGAATACCCAGATTAACATTCCTGCAGTCTCAAGAACTCATAACTCTGGAAAGGATGTAATAAGGTACTATGAACAAAGGTCAATAGCCATTTAGGCTGTACAAGAACATAAAGCAACTAACAAACCTTTAGAGGTACCAACAGCCCTACCTTTAAAATGGCTAACTTGAGAAGCCAATATGGGTTAAGCAATGGCCTCTGGCTGAAGATAAATTGCAGGTTTTAGAATTTACAATTGATACATAAACAATCAGATGCTCGAGATATTGAGGAATCACCTAGCCCTTGGAATTCTCCTGTGTTTGTTGTAAAAATACAATCTGCTAAATGAAGAATGGTGATAGATCTAAGAGCTGTCAACAAGGTAATACAACCTGTGGGTCATCTACAGTCTGGAATTCCTCTGTCTTCTCTGTTACCAAAAGGATGGCCTCTTATACTATTGATTTGAAAGATTGCTTCTTCACTATACCTTTACAAGAAAAGGATAGAGAAAACTTTGCCTTCACAGTGCCTACTTATAGTAATTCTCAGCCTACTAGGAGATACCAGTGGAATATCCTCCCACAGGGAATACTCAATAGACCCACCCTGTGTCAATACTTTGTAAGTCAGACATTGGAAATAATACGTAAGCAATTTCCTAAGTCTATAATTTACCATTACATGGGTGACATTTTGCTATCTGATTCAAATATAGATACTTTAGAAAGGATGTTTGAAGAAGTAAAGAAAGTCTTGCCTACATGGGGATTACAAATTGCTCCTGAAAAGATTCAAAGAGGAGATTCTGTTAATTACCTAGGTGACAGAATAGGTTTACAGAAGATTAGAACACAAAAGGCACAAATTAGGAGAGACTGATTACAGACTCTTGATGACTTTCAAAGATTTTTGGGAGACATTTCCAGTCTATAACCGGCTGTTGGGATAACACCTTATCTAATAATTCATTTAAAGAAAACCTTAGATGGTGATAAAGATTTAAATAGTCCCAGAGAATTAACAGCTAAAGCGGAAAAGGAACTGACAATGGTTGAGGAAAAATTACTGGAGGCACATGTGGATACAGTTAATCCAAATCTTAGTTGTATTCTAGTCATATTGCCATCTAGAATTTCTCCTATGGGAATTATAATGTAGAAAGAAGATATTATTTTAGAATGGATCTTTTTTTACCACATAAACCAAGTAAAAAATTAGAAACTTATGTGGAAAATGTCTTTGAATTAATTATAAAAGGTGAATTGAGACTTTGTCAACTAGCAGGTACATACCCAACAAAAATTATAGTGCCTTGCACTACTGATTAAATAAAAAAGTTATGGGAAGACAATGGACCATGGCAAAGAGCTTGTGTTAAATTTTTGGAGAAATTAATAGCAACTATCCCAAAAGTGATAGACTTAACCTTATAAAGAGAACTTTTTGGATTCTTTCTCAAATTGTACGTGATGCTTCAATAACTGGAGCCCATACATTTTATAGTGATGCTAATAAATCAGGGAAGGCAGGTTACAAATCAGACGAATTGAATAAGATAGAACAGAGCCCTTATAATTCTAACCAGAAGGCAGAATTATATGTCATTCTTATGGTGCTAAGGGATTTTAAAGAACTTCTTAATATAGTTACTGATTCACAATATGCAGAAAGAGTTATCTTGCATACTGAAACTGCTGAATTTATGCCAGATGATACAGAATTAACTTTATTGTTTAGTCAGGTGCAAAACATAATAAGGAATAGGCTTTGTCCTATGTACATAGCACATATCCGATCCCACCATATGGGTCTGCCAGGTCCTCTAGCACAAGGTAATGCAGAAATCGATCAATTATTGATTGGAAGCATGTTGCAGGCCTCAGAATTTCATAAAAACATCATGTCAATAACACAGGTTTAAAGAAATAGTTTTTTGTTACATGGCAACAAGATAAGGAGATTATAAGGAGATGTCCTATTTTCTCTTTATATAACCAAATACTGCTACCTGCAGGAACCAACCCAAAGGGTGCTCAAAGGAATGAAATCTGGCAGATGGATGTTTTCCACTTTGCAGAATTGGGAAAATTAAAATATGTACATCTCACCACTGACACTTATTCAGGCTTTCAGTGGGCAACTGCTTTAAACTCAGAAAAAGCTGATTCAGTAATAACACATTTATTAGAAGTTATGGCCATCATGGTTATACCTGCACAAATAAAGACAGATAATGGTCCAGCTTATGTCTCCAGGAAAATGAAACTTTTTTTGCTTATTATATTAAGCATGTTACAGGTATACCACACAATCCTACAGGTCAAGCAGTTATACAAAGATCAAATTGAACTATAAAGGATATGTTAAGCAAACAGAAAGGGGTGGAAAATGCCCCCAGAAATAGATTACATAATGCTTTATTAACCTTAAATTTTCTTAATGCTAATGAGGAAGGGACAACAACAACAAAAAGAATTGGATAATGGAAAAGTCTGCTGAATTAAATCAACCAGTTTATTTCAAGGATGTGCTGACCTTTCAATGGAAGCCAGGAGATGTGCTACGTTGGGAAAGGGTTTTTTTTCTCTTGTTTCCAAATTGTGGATGCTATCAAAATTAATAAAGTTTCAGTTTGAAGAGGAGAAACCTCTTGGAAAGGAGAAATGACAGCTCATCCACAAAGATGATGATAATCATACAGGTGGTAAGAACAGCATACAGAATGGGGGTAGGGTTCTGTTCTTACTTCTACAGGAAAACATTCATCTTTAAAGAATTCAAGAGACCCTGCATGTTTGAATACTGCCAGATGGAAAAAATTACTACCCAATAAGGATCAGCAAGACAATCGAATATGCTCTGTAAGCAAAAATGTTCAAAATATACGTGTGTGTGTGTGTGTGTGTGTGTGTGTGTGTGTATAGAGAGCTGGTTTTGGAGTTGGACACTAGCTCGGTCCCTCTCTAATTCTAAGTCTGTTGTTAAGAGAAAATCCTAGAGTTTCTGTCTCATGTCAGAAGAAAGAAAAATGAGTTTAGAAAACATCTTTACTTTTCTTCATATCTATTTTTGTCTTTATCATACCTTTCATTGAATATATGTCTGTATATATCTATATAAATAATGCTTAAGCCGGGCGATGGTGGCGCACGCCTTTAATCCCAGCACTTGGGAAGCAGAGGCAGGCAGATCTCTGTGAGTTCGAGACCAGCCTGGTCTTACAGAGCTAGTGCCAGGACAGGCTCCAAAGCCACAGAGAAACCCTGTCTCGAAAAACCAAAAAAATAAATAAATAAATAAATAAATAAATAAATAAATAAATAATGCTTAAGTTTTCCACAATGAACAATGAATTTTCCTGCAGTAATCTTTGAAGATTCTAGAAAGATGGGGCCCCACAACAACAACTCAACCTGGTTGATATGATGATACTGATAGTGCTACTACAAGACCTGTCTTGGGTACTAGCTGCACAAGATGGATCCAACTTGGTTAGCTGAAATGGTGCACATCTTTTATGACATTCTGGCCAGACCTCCAAAAAACACTCAGAGACTATTTGCAATCTTACCAGACATTAATCTTGAAATTTAACCATCACTTTACTTTCACAGGATCCCCTAGAAAGAACATCACCCCCATGACAGCTAGTAGTAATTCTAGAAGACGATGTCCCCTCTCCCAGGAAAGTTTGTCCTCAGGCTTAGGGACATCATTTAGGGGTTGATTATAATTGGTATACAGTTGAGGGTTGGAAGAGCAATTTTATAAGCTCAGGGATCTTCTTTTTTAAAAAGTGGGAAAACTGGATGATGGGATAATAGATTGGTATTTGTTAGTTATTATTTCTAAACAATTACATTGGTATAGATTCTTGTATATTAATACAAAGTTAAACTATATTGAATATTGTATTCATGCATGCTTCTACCTGTTTAAAATATTTTTATGCATTGATATATATATTTACCATATTGCAGTATACATTTCTACCTCTGATCAAGATATTTATACATTTTTTACATTTGGAGGTCATTGTCCTCATTGCACAGTTGTTTTTTGTCTCAGTTTTGAAGCTATATAGGTATTAAAAATTATAGATCAATAGTCATCTATATTTTTCATATTTATATTTAGACTAATCAGGTTCTTTAGATACATAGAGATTATATTCTGTATATATAATCTTCAACCATTTCAAAGAGAAATGGCATTTAAATAACTTAGAATTCTGTTGAAGTGAGACACAATTGCTCCTGGCAACACGGATCTATTCCTGAGAGAATGTTGAGGACCAAAGATACTCCACTTGGAGCTTGTTTTCTTCTTGGAAAAACCAGCCTTTGGGGAAGGAACTGCCCATACCTCAACCACTGAAAAAATACATAGTATCCAGAAATGGATAAGCAGAACTGTCAAATCTTGCCAAGTCTGTCAATTATTCTAGACCTTAGCCAAAGTTGGTTGCCTCAATGTTGCAACTGAGAATTTGGGTGATTGTCCAGGTAGCCAGTTGTCTCTGTCACTTGTTCCATGTTTTGGAAGTTGCTTGATTGTACTTCCTAATCACTCAGGTAACATTATTTCAGTTCTTGGATCTTCCATGGGGTTGAAGACTAGATAAGTGTAGTTACTTTCCTCTTGTGTCTTAGCCAAGTTATTTATTATACAAGACTTAAGCTTCTTAGAATAGGATATTTGTTCTTATTTTATATAATTTTGTATTAAGTTTAGAACTGTCTTATTTAAACAAAAAGGGGAGGTGCTACAGGAAGGTTTACCTGCCTACTGGGGCATGGCCTCATAGACTATTTACCCAGATGCCGAAGCGCATCTGCCCCCTTCTTCTCTCCACCCCCCTTGGCCCTCTTCGCTTGTTTGGCTTGCTTTGGATTGGATCTTCATCCATCGTTCATGAAGAGAATCCTGATTTGTAAGTTTTCCCCTTAAATAAATAATTGTCTATCTCTCATTTCTGAGACAGTGTGAAATTTCTTTTAAGCACCCAATATCTCCATTCATCAAATAACCTAAAGAGAGAGATGCTTAGCAAGGTTCAAAAAACACATATAACACCAAAAAGATTGAACCAAAAGAGAAAGTCCCTTCAGTACATAATAATCAAAACACTAAACATACAGAGTAAATAAATATTATGGAAATTTTCAAGGGGAAAAGACCATGTAACATATAAATGCAGAATAACACCTGACTTCGCAGCCAAAGGGGGCTTGACTCTAAGAGACCAGAGATGCCAGTCCAGAATATTAGATCTAGCAAAAATATCTAATTACAATAGATAGAGAAAATAAGATACTACATAATAAAATTGAAATTATGCAATATCTATCTACAAATCTGAACCTACAGAAGATGCTAGAAGGAAATCTCCAACCTAGAGGTTAACAATAAGCAAGAAAACACAGGGAATAAATAATCTCAGACCAGAGTATCAAAAGAAGGGAAATGTGTGCACATACCCAACTACCACCAAAACAACAGAAAAATAATACTAATCAACAAATATTGCTCATTGATACCTTCCAAAATCAATGGTCTCAATTTTCCAATTAAAAAAATAAGACAAATGGAATAGATACCAAACAGGACCCATCCTTCCACTGCATCAGAGAAACACACCTTAACAACAAGAAAAGACATCACCTCAGGGTAAAAAGATAAAAAGGATGGGAAAAGCTATCATAAATAATGGTCCCAAGAAACAAAGTTGGTGTAAGTATTTTAATATCCAACAAAACTGACTTCAAAGCAAAACTAATCAGAAGAGAGAGAGAAGGACACTATAGAACCATCAAAGCAAAAACCACCAAGGGGACATTGCAATCCTTAACATCTATGCCCCAAATACAAGGACATCCACATTTGTAAAAAAAAAAAAAAAAAAAAAAAAAAACACTACTACAGCTTAAATCATATATTGTCTCTCAACATTGACAGTAAGAGACCATTCAATACCCCACTCTTGCCAATAAATATGTCAGTAAGATAAAAACTAAACAGAGAATTGCTGGATTTAATTAGCATTATAAAACAAAGGGACCTAACAAGTATTTACAGAACATTTGATCCAAACACAAAAGAAAATTCTTCCTCTGTAGCACCTTGCAGAACTTCCTGAAAACTGACTACATACTTAATACACAAAGCCTTTAATCCCAGCACTTGGGAGGCAGAGGCAGGCGGATCTCTGTGAGTTCGAGACCAGCCTGGTCTACAAGAGCTAGTTCCAGGACAGGCTCCAAAACCACAGAGAAACCCTGTCTCGAAACCCCCCCCCAAAAAAGACACAAAGCAACTCTCAACAAGGACAAGAAATTTGAAATCACACCCTATATCCTATTTTAGCACAAAACCAACAGAAAGCTTACAAACTCATATAAACCAAACAACTCATTTCTGAATGAGATATTCTCAAAAGAAAAATTAAGAAATAAAGACTTTCTAAAACTGAATGAAAAATGAATACACTATACTCAAACATAAAGGATATGTCAAGCATAAGGGTGGTTCTAAGAGGCAAGTTCATAACATCAAGTGTCTACCTAGGAAAACTGAGGATTCCCACACTAGCAACTTAACAACACAACTGAAATTTTAAGAAAAAAAAGAGGAAGCCACACCACATTCCAAGTATGTTATACAAGAAATAATCAAACTCAAGGCTGAAATCAGTAAAACCAACAAAATTATAGAAACAATGAAGAGTTAATTCTTTGAGAAAATCAGTAAGATCAACAAATCCCAAGTCAAATTAGCTAAAGGCAGAGAAAGAATTTTCAAATTAAAAAAAATAGAGAAGAAAGGGAGAACATAACAGGCACTATGAGAATTCATAGAATCATAATGACATAGTTTAAACTCATACTCCACCAAATTGGAAATCTAAAGAAAATGGATAGTTTTCTAGATACATACCATTTACTAAAGTTAAATCAAGATCAGTTAAGCAATTTAAACAGACCCATAATGCATAGTGAAATAGAAGTAATCATATCTTGGTGTAATATTAACCAAGCAAGTTAAATACCTGTATGACAAGAACTTCAATCTTTGAAAAAGTAAATGAAGAAGATGATATCAGGTGATAAATATGTTACATATACTTTAAAATTTCTTAGCAATCAAAACACTAATAATTTCTTCTAGTTTTAAAAATGCCTATAATAAGTATTTATCTATAGTCACTATGCTATACAATAGTGTCTGAGAATTTCTTGCTCATCTAACAGTAATTTAATGCTCAGTGATCAACTTTCAAACAATCCTCTGCTAGCATCAACAACTTCTAAGCTTTGATAACATCAACTTTTTCATATTCCACAAATAAGTAAGATCATATAGAATTTGTCTTTCTGTACCCAGATTATTTCAATTAACATAGTGATTTCCTTACTACAATAAAATTATTAGAAGTAAACACAGGACACAAATGCTTCAGGATACTACAGTGAGGAAATGTATTTTTAGGCAAGACCCACTCCCAAAATGGGACCAGTGTAAAGTAAAAACTACTTCTACAAAGCAAAAGAAATAGTCAACATAGTGATGAGAAAATTGTCAGACAAAAAGAAAATAATTATAAAACATATAACTGATAAGCAATTAATATGTGTAATATATGACGAATTCCAGCACTCAGTAGGAAAACTCAATAGTAACCTGATTTAAAAATGCAGGCTGATGTTAAGGAGAAATTCATTACTATGGAAGAGGGAACAGCTGATTTGGATTGTAAGCTTCAGTCCCTTTCTGTAGGAACTGAAACAGTGGCTGATATTAAGGAGAAATTCATTACTATGGAAGAGGGAACAGCTGATTTG
>NW_004949111.1:4244396-4270700 GCF_000317375.1 Microtus ochrogaster
TTTGTTATATTTATTATTTTTTATTATTGTATATAGTTGTATTTAGTTTAGTTCTGTCTTATTTAGACAAAAGGGGGAGATGTAGGGTTAAGCCCAGCCGTAGGGGGTGTGTTCACCTCGGGCTAATGTTTACCTATAAATCTGCCGGGCATGGGCACAGCCACCCTTTCTGCTTTCCTGGTCTACGTGGGAATGGTGGTTCTGTAAGTCTAAATCCCCATTAAAGCTGTATATATTTTTACAATCTGTCTGCATTCATTTACGCCATTACAACCTTGATCTTCTGTCTTCTGTTCTTTCTTCCCATCCTCATATTTCTGTGTATTTGAGACAGGCAGGATCTTGCAATAAAGTCTTGACAGCATTAAAAGTCATAATTTCTGAGCACTAGTATTGCGCTATGTTCAGCTCCAAATATTAATACAGCTCTCCAAAAGGAATGTGAGAATGACTCCATCAGGTATATTAAAAATGCTGAACCTCACAATTCATAAGGAAAGGAATATAGGATGGCTGTATACAGGAGGCCTCATTTTACTGTGGGTGGTGCCCCACATTGACAGGTGAACCTGAGTTGTATAATAAAGAAGCTGAGTAAATCATAGAGAGCAGGCTACTATGCTGTGTGTCTGTTCCAAGGCCTCCTCCCCTTCAATTCCTGCCACCAGGGTCCTGCTCTGTCTGATGTCCCTCCTCTATGGACTATAAACTGTAAACTAAAATAAAAATAGTAATTCTCTCTAAATTGCATTTGGTCATAGTGTTTTATTTCAACAATAGAAACTGAACTAGGAAGAGATTCTCAACTAAAGAATTTATTTTATTAGACTGACCTGTAAGCATGTCTGCGGGGTATTTTCTTAATTGATGTGGAGTGGGTAAACCACCTGTACAGGAGGTTTTGGACAGTATAACAAAGGTTGCTGAACTGGGAGAAAGCCAGTAAGGGACTTCCTCCTTGATTTTGCCACTGCTCTGAGTTCCTCCTCTGACTTCCCTCAAAGATCTCCTATTATAAGTATGGGACATATATACGTCAAATAAACCTTTTCCTCCCCAAGTTGCTTTTGATCATGTTGTATATTACAGTAATAGATCTTAAACTCAGATTCCCAGTCAATTTACTTGTCTATGCTCTGAATGCTGAGATTAAGGCTATTTCCAAAATGTGGCAAATATAGTGTATTTTTGTTCACTTGTAAATATGAATAAATGTTATTTTTTGGAAAACAGATTTTGGGGATTTGAATGACAATGGCTGCCATAGGTTCATATATTAGAGTACTTTGTTGGTGAAACTGTTTGGGAAGGATTAAAAGGTGTGATCTTATCAAAGAAGTTAAGTTACTGAGTACAGTCATTGAGCTTTCACATCATTCTCGCTGTGCTTCCATCTTGCAGATCAGGATGTGAGCTTTCAGCTGCTGCTTCAGTGTCATACCTGCCTGACTACTGCCATGCTCTTGTCATGATGGTGATAGACTCCTATGGACCCTAGAACTGTAAGCCTCAAGAAAACCCTTCGCCATAGTGCTTTATTGCAATATAAAAGTAATTAAGATATAGACATAACTGGCAATCATATTAAACCAAATAATCCAGACCGACCTAGAAAAATAAAATTCACATTTTCTCTCATAGTTAAAAACCTGTATTATTTCTGGTTATGTATGGGTATGAGTGTGAAAGAGAGATATAAAAGTAAAATAGCAAGAATTTTGGTGAAAGTTATCAGAATGTGGGAGGAAAAGGAGTACTGAATACTGAGTGATCTATAAGACTTCTTCTTAGCCCCTAACCCTTTCATATAGTTTGTCTTCTCTGGTCTGCCTAGGGGCAGAAATGGGGTGAAGCTTAGAGTGATAAAAATATGAATACGGTCATAGTACTTGATAGTTAAATTAAAATGGCAGGGGCTATTAGGGACATGAGGATATATGACAGGAGGAGAATTAACTAGAATAAATGGAATATAAAGAAACAATTTGGAAGAGAAGCTATGCCGATCTGTGAAATAATAGCTTGAGAATACTGGAGGAAAACAACTGCCCTCTATAAATTAAAGAGCAAACTCCATAGGAGGTATTAGTCAAGGATTAATGTGTGCTATTGTAAGTCTGGATAACATCCCAGGCACGGTGGTTGTAAGCCCATGCAGGAAACATACACCTGACACAGTAAGCTACTTTTTAAATACTTATTATTATATCCATAGATAAAATTGCTTCCAGCCTTATCAGAGAACTTGTCCTTATGATAAATAATGGTGAATGCAGGAACTCATGGCTACTACATAAGCCAAGATTTTGACCCATACCTAAATATATCACTTACACCACCCCCTCTAGGACTCCAGTAATGTTGAGAAAAATGGAACTAGAAATATGTAACAGACAAAGATAGGATGAAATGCCTAGACTCTGAACAATTACTGCTATCCTTAACTGACATCAACAGTAGTTACCTGCACTGGGTCTATGAGATCAGCTCTATCAACAATTAGTCAATGAAGGGATAGGGCTTAGAGTGCCTTCCCATTTTTCTATGAATTACTGGCTATTAGTAGAATCTTGGTGTGAATAGATCACTATCTTCAGTTGTATGATCTCTGCTAATCCTACCAATCTCCAATGGATAGCTCCAAATCTATAATCACACATACGTCCTTGATTGATTTTGGTGAGTTATACAAAACAATAAATAACTATGAACAACAGAGAAATAGAGTGGGACTGATTGAGAGATTTGTGGGTAGGTGAAAAGGCAGACAGGGGTGGTAGAGAGGAGGGAGTTTTAAGTTATCAGTATGCATACAGTACTATGAAAATGCAAGTAGTAAAAATTAAAAATGTAATAGCAAATACAGTTATTTACAATAAGATAGATTTCAAAGAAAACTGGGGGTTTGGTTAAATAAAGTTTCTTTCTGTGAGTTAATAAAAAGTAGCTGGTTAGATTGGGTCAACAAACTGAGGATTCTTATAATTAATCCAACAATTAAAAAGTATTCATAGAACATCAACATGGCATGTATTTTTAACATTAAAATGTCATTAGCTATGTTATCTTTTTAACATTAAAGAAATAGTTGTATTAAAATTCTTTTAAACACCAAGGTGACACTAAGAATAGTAATAAGAAAATAACAAATGAAAGAATAGTAATAAGTAGGAATATTACCATAAACTGTACAGGTTTCAGCAGCACACTCCTACCACAAGAAAATTATTATATAGAGACATATCTCATATTCAACCCATCTTCCCTATTTCAAGTTAGCTTAGCATTGCAAGAAGTTAGAGCATAATACATGAAGTTATGATGTATGCACAAGTGAGGGAAGTATAGAAGACAGAGAAAGATTAAGCAAGTGTCCCCTAATATATTTAAAACATTCAGATAGTTACTGACAAATAGTAATTCATTAATAAATAATGGAAGACAGGAAAATAAGTTAAAATTTTCAATGCTGAAATTAGACTGAATAAAAGTAGAGATACAAATTTGAAACAGACAGAAGAGACTATAGAAAACTACAGCCAATCAAAATGCAGAGAGTGGAGCCCAGTCCCTGGATACACATACAAAATATTCCTAATGATATTCTGCTATATTCATAGATCAGTGCCTTAATTATCCATCATCAGAGAAGCTTCCTCCTATAGCATATGGAAACAAATACAAAAACTCACAGCAAACATTAAACAGAGAGAGAGAAACCTTGGAACACTCAGTTCTACATTTTATATCCCTATCAAATCCCTCTCCTCAGTGCTCATGGAATACTCTTGGAAAAGAATGTGGAAAGAGTGTAAGAGCCAACGGAATAGAAAATACCAAGAGAAAACATCCCTATAAATCAACTGAGCAAGGTTCACATGAACTCACAGAGACTGAAAAACTAAGTACAGGATCTAAACAGGGTCCTCTGTATATAAGTTATGGCTTTAAGCTTAGTATTTTATTGGAATCCTGAATATGTGAATAAGTGGGTCTCTGATTCTTGTGACTCTTCTTGGACCATTTTTCTTCTGTTTGTTTTCCTTGTCCAACTTCAATGTGATTTTTTCTTTTATCTTATTATAATTTACTTTTTATGTTTTGTTGTTATCTCTTAGAAGCCTGTTATTTTGTAATGAGAGATAAAAAACAGAGTGGATCCAGATGGGAGGGGAGGTGGAAAGAAACCGGGTATAGAGGAAGGGGAAATTGTAATCAGGATATATGGTTTGAGAAAAGAACATGCTTTCAATTAAAGTGGAAAAATAAGATTATTCAGAATATAGTGAATATGCACTAAAATGGAATCCAATAGAAAAACTATGGCCATGGTTTCTCAGTCTAAATCCATTCCTCCAAAACAAACAAACAAACAAAAAACAAGACTACTGTGTTTTCTATGTATCATTCCTCATACTTCTCAAATGTATAGTTTGGTACAACAAACACCAAGAAGACAATTCTCTCATAATACATAATTATACTCAACTATTAAAAAGTGAAGTTTTAAATGAAATTCATATGTATTATTCATACTTCAAGGCACATAAAGTTTAACATGTTATGCTGATAAACTAAGCATTCAATACATTTACTTATTATTGCTAACTGAAGTAGAAGTAGTTTTCTCATTATTTCATTTGTTTGATTTTCTTTTCTCAAAGTTTTATCAGATTCCTTCATCGACTTACATACTACCACCTTATTTGCATTTTAATAATTATATTGCAGTACCAAAGTTCTCAATTTTAATAGAAGCAAACAGGTACAATTTTGTAATTTTGGTAATTATCTACAAAGAAAATTTAATGAGTAGAAAAAGTATGCCTTCACCATTCCAAAATGCTTAAGTTTTCATATTTAAAGAACTGTGTCTTTGCATGTTCTTGATTTCATAAAAGTTGTATTTTTAAAGGTTTATGAATGTTATGCTAGATGTCATTTCACATACTTTTAATTCCAGCACTCAGGGGGCAGAGGAAGGCAGAGTTCAAGGATAACCTACTCTAACTAGTGAATTTTGGATCAACTGCAGACCTTGTCTCAAAATAAAGAAAAATTTGAGTGTATATGAAGCAGGATCATATCACCACCCCTGATAATATTTTATGGCAATCATTATTTTCTTGATTAAATACCAATCATAGATTGCTTTTACTGTATGTGACCAAAGGATTAATCTTATAAAGATTCTGGGAAGACTGATACTACTGATATCATTTTATAGTATATATCATTATACTTACACACATGAAATTCACATAATATAACTAAGAAAAAGTAACTTTGTTTTTACTAGAACACAAAACTTAAAACTATTAAATGAATAATTCATCCACGCTCTGAAAACTAAATTAACATTAACAGATCCTAATAAAATATTCAAACAAAATTAGAGGATAAGGCATCATGTAAGTTGTTGAAACACAGAAAGTGCTTTTGCTTTACTTAGAACCATAGTGTAATCTCAGCACCTGAGAGACTGAAACCAGAGGACTATGTGTTCAAGGTTGGCCTTGGTTGCATGAGCACCAATCCAGTCTGAGATGCAAAGTAAAACCCTGTCTCAAAGAAACAAGCAAAAAGTCTTCATTTTCTTTACTCTTGAAAGAAACACTACTACACTTTTGGTTTGATAATGTTCTATGTTCTAACCTGGTGCAGACTTGATTTTTAACACTGAGTGCACATAATAAAATCAAAATATTCTCTGATGAAAAGAATCAATGAAAATTATATAGAAAAAGTAATTTAATGAATGTAAAATTCCCACATGCTTATAAAGTAGTGTTGTTATCATTTTTATATAAGTTTGTCTTGAGTAAATTAAAGTTAAATATAAATAAAGATAAATATTTCAATAAAACTGAAAAGTCACCCTAAAACAGACAGTAATGGTAAGAAGTTGAATATAGTACATTTCTCTACTACCATTTTTTTTTCAGATACGTCTCTGTTTAATCATATAAATGGTTATTCTTTGAGTCACATTCCTTTCATCGTAATGTGATGAATGCATGACAAAAATAAAAGTAAAAGCTAAAGTGACCTGAGGTATTTCCATTGATTCTATCTAATGCTATGTTCAGCCAATTTAATAAAGAATTAGTATTTGAAGAATTATAAGCATAAAAATTTCGTGTTTAGGAGAGATCTCTGTGGTGGTTTGAAAGAAAATGCCCCCCCCCCAAGTGAGTGGCATTATCATGTGTAGCCTTGGTGGAGAAAGTGTCATTGTGAGGGTAGACCTTGAGATACCTTTTGCTCAAGCTAACTTCCTGTTGCCTTTGAGTCAAGATGTAGAACTCTCAGCTCCAGCACTTCATGTGCCTGCATCCTGCCATACTCTCCTCCATTATGATAATGGACTGAACTTCTGAAGTTGTTAAGATTGCCCCTCGATTTAAATGTTTTCATTTATAACTGTATGGTCACATTGTCTCTTCAAAGCAATCAAAACTCTAAGACAAATTCAAAAGACCAAAAATAGCTTGTTTAAAGTATATATTTGTTATAAAATACCAGTGTAAAAGGTATATAGGGAAAAATAAATGTAATAAAAGATTCTATAAAACTGAAGTTTAGTTTTTTCAATTACAATAAATTAGAATGGAAAAATAAAGAAAAGGAGAAGTAAGATTAAAAAAGACTTTAACCAACTATAGTTTAGGAGCATATTTTGAATTCCTAGTTAAATGAATCATCTTAGAAAAAATGTAAGACAAATGAGAAAATATTACAGCAAAAGAATGTTGATGTGGGAGTGTCATATCAATCTGTTTATTTCATTGGTTAATTAATAAAGAAACTGCTTGGCCTGATAGGTTAGAACATAGGTGGGTGGAGTAAGCAGAACAGAATGCTGGTAGGAAGAAGTGAGCTTAGACCCATGCCTCTGCTCTCCAGGGCAGATGCAATGAAGCTCCTACCCAAGATAGACATAGGCTAGAATCTCCCTGGTGAGTCACCACCTCGAGGTGCTACACACATTAATAGAAATGGGCCAAGCAGTGTTTATATGAATACAATTTGTGTGTTGTTATTTCAGGGCATAAGCTAGCCAGTGGCCAAGAGCCAGGCGGCTGAACACAGCCCGTAGCTCCTACTACAAAAAGGCAGCCGGGAGCTGGGTGGCAGGAATGCAGCCCTGCCGTTACTACTACAGAATGTTATAAAATAAAGAATATGAAAGCAACCATAAATAGAAGTGTATCATAATTTTATTTTTATAATCTTTGTGATTTTTTTTTTTTTGGTTTTTCGAGACAGGATTTCTCTGTGGCTTTGGAGCCTGTCCTGGAACTAGCTCTGTAGACCAGGCTGGTCTCGAACTCACAGAGATCCGCCTGCCTCTGCCTCCCAAGTGCTGGGATTAAAGGCGTGCGCCACCACCGCTAATATGATAAAAAAGAAAATAGGGAATAGTCTTGAACTCATTGGCATAGGAAAAGACTTTCTAAATAGAACACTATTAACACAGGCATGAAAATAAACAAATAACATATAGGACATCATGGAACTAAAAAGTTTCCACACAGCAAAGAACATGGTCATTCAGTCAAAACAGTAGCCTCCTGAATGGAAAAATATTTTTTGTCAAACACATATCTAATATAGGGCTAATATCAAAAATAAAATAAAGAAAGAACTAAAAAACTAGGGATCAAGAAAACAACTCAATTAAAAATGAATTGCAGATATAAAGAGAATTATCAATATAGTAAACTCAAATGGCTTAGAAGCACTTAAAGAAATGCTCCTTGGGAGAGGGTTGGAGGGGAGGGTAAAGGCAGGGAGGGGAGCAGAGAAAAATATAGAGCTCAATAAATATGGTTTGCATATTAGCTCTTAAATCAACATTAAACAAACCACAATCTATAAAACCACCAAGGTTATATATAGGTTATATATTATATATAGATATAAAATATAAAGTACTGTGGTAAGGAGACAAATAGATATTCCTAGGAAAGTAAATATGACAGACAGTGATGGATGGATGGGGTGGGGGAACTGTAATTGGAGACACAAGTGGGGAAGGAAACAAAGGAAGGAATACAAGGAAAGACAGCTAAAATTAAGAGCCATTTGTGTGGTAGTATGGAAATACAGTAGAAGCTTCCTAAAATATATACACATGTGAATTCAATCTAAATGAAATGTCTGGGAAAGACAGAGTCCTAACACCAAATTAAGATTCTAGTTCTGGGATTGGTTTACATCTAATTACATTGTTGGACAAAAGGGTTTCATGGAAATCCATGAACAACCCAGGCTGCTGCCAAGACTCTTGATTGCTTTATACCAATTAACAGTAAGGCCTGCTGCTGAAGAGATCACCTACACAATTCACAGTTTTTATCCATATGTGCTAGTATCTTTCATACAGGAAGGTACTTTGCATACTATCAAAAAAGAAACATAAATTCAAACCCAGCTACAAATCCTTTGAACACACCACAGTGTCCTGCCTGCAAGATATGCTAGTGCAACGGTGCCACAAAGCTTATAGGGATGACCAACTAATATCTGATTTTACTTAAGGCCCACTGCATGAGATGGAACTCATAACCAACATTGCTTGGGAGACCAAGACTCTGAGACTAGATAGCCCAATAACCTAGGATAAAACCAAATATTACTTTTCTACTAAAAGAACATAGTAGTAAAATTACTCCTAATGACATTCTGTTACACTCATAGGTCAGTGCCTTGGTTAGTCATCATCAGAGAAGCTTCCTCCTGAAGCAAATGAGAACAAATACAGATATCCACAGGCATACAATATGATAGAGATATCTTGGAACTATCATATTCCTCCCCTCTGGGCTGAGGAAACTTTTTGCAAGAGGAGGCAGAAAGAGTATAAGAGCCAGATGGGATGGAGGACACTATGGAAATAGGAGTCTCTAAATCAATAGGATTGATGCACATATGAATAGAGACTGACACAGCATGGTCAAGGCCTGCATGGGTGTGCACCAGATTGGGGCCTATAGGTGAAAGGAGAAGTCAACACATATCCCCATCCCTCCCCAGAAGCTCTCTCTAACTGATAATCACTTGCAAAATAGAAATTTAGTTTTCTTCATCCTTGATTCTCACTGGGGAAATAAACTACTCGTAAGGGTAGGCTGCATTTTTAGAAAACACATCAATGCCAAAAGAAACACACTCGATGTAGGTCATTTTCAAATAATGTCATGTCTGGGCTTTTTTTTAACTCATCATATTTTTAAATTTTAGTTGTATACAATACACATGCATAATATATATTACACACATATACGTACACACACATATACACAATTACTTTCTCTTTACTTGTCCTTTTTTTTTCTTTTTGGTTTTTTGAGACAGGGTTTCTCTGTGGCTTTGGAGTCTGTCCTGGAACTAGCTCTGTCGACCAGGCTGGTCTCGAACTCACAGAGATCTGCCTGCCTCTGCCTCCCGAGTGCTGGGATTAAAGGCGTGAGCCACCATCGCCCGGCTTTACTTGTCCTTTTATCCATATATTATGATGTCAAGTTTTGTGGCATATACCAAAGTCTGCCAATGAATGAGTTGATCTATATCTGTTTCTTGTGGCTTTTCTTTGATCTTTTCCTTTTGTTTGTTTTCTAATGTTAGTTTTTGTTTTATATATTATAGTAAATAATTTATGTTATTATTTCTTAGAATCCTGTTTGTTTTCAAATAAGATGAAGAAAAAGGTGGATATGGATAGGAGGGGAGTTAGAAAGGAACTCAGAGGAGCAGGGGCAAGAAATCATAATCAGGATAGAGCATATTAGAAAAAATCCATCTTCAATAAAAGAAAAAAATCAAAATAGGGTCTATGAAGATGGCTCAGCAAAAAAGCACACTTGCTACCAAGCCTGGACTCCATGTGGTAGAAAGGGAGAACTGAAACTCACAAGTTGTCCTCTCACTTGCAAACACAAACCAGGCAAGCACACACCCCTCAACACACTTGTGTGCATGCACACATGCTCACATGTACACATGCCAGTGCACGCACAAACACACTAAATGCATATTCTAAAGTTAAATCAAAACAAATGAAGAATCTCCATGTTTTATTTATACATATTAAATATTCTTTATGCATATATTTGGGACTATAATTATTTCAAAGTTTGGAGGTTTTTAAGATTTTAATTATATGCTCAGATTTTACCCACCTGAATAGTCTAAATGTGAAAACCTGAAAACTAAAATTCACTAAAATGTAAAATATATTTCTTTGTATATTTATTTGTATGGGTGTTTTGCCTGAATATATGTCTGTGCACCACCTGTGTGTCTATAAATTATTGTGTACTGATGACTGCAGATGTCAGAAGAGGGCAATGGATCCACTTGGACTGGTGTTAGTGTTTTGACCAACTATCATGTGGATACTTAGAATTGAACTTGGGTCCTCTGGTTAATCAGCCAGTGCTCTTAACCACTGATCAATCTCTCCAGACCAAAATATACAAATCATTACCCAAAAAGTTAGATTTTAGAACTTAAGTGTTTCTTTTGTAAATCTTTAACTTGTCCGTAAATTATTTAATGATGAAATAACTGAAATTTTCTGCAAAAGAAGACACAATAGGAGATAAATTGGTGTCAGTATTGATAAAGCCGTTTTAGCTATACACTGATAATTACTGAATCTGAATGAACACATTGAGATTTATAATTAACACTACTTTGCATGATTTTGAGATTTGTACAAGTTATAAAATAAAAATAAGACATATGAATTGTAAGAGAACTTAATAAATTCAAAGATACAAATATATGTTAATTACAGACAGCCTTTATTCTCAAAGTATTGAGAAAACTAATAAGTGCCTGTTGATACTGTTTACTAAGTCTTTTTTTTTTTTAAAAAAAAAAGGAGCTCTGGTAAAGTTTTATTAAAGGAAAACTTTTTACTTTTCACCAGTCTGTTCTGGCTAGCTTCTAATAATGTCAGAATCACCTGGGTCAATGGTGGCCAGTGTGCATACTCTGTAGTATTTTCCACACGCTGTGCCCAATTCAATGTTATTGCCACTGTAGTGATAGACACCAGTTTTAGCCAACATGGCATAGTATTCTATTTCAGATTTCCTCAAGGCGAGGCAGTTGTTGGCGAGGATCACCAATTTCGCTTTGCCCTGTCTGATCATCTTCAGAGTCTGTTTGTATCCCAGCACGTACTTCCCACTTTTCATAACAAGCTGGAGCCGAGAGTTGATCGACTCCAGAGACATTTTCGTCTTCTTTGCTGCCACCATCTTCCTGCCTTAGGTGCGGGACGGCCCCCAACCAAGACCAGCCGCCAGGATGGCCGGGGAGCGAGAAAGGGCCTGTTTACTAAGTCTTTATGAAGTGATATGACTATTAAATGCTACAGTATCTTCTTTATTATGATAAATTCAGATGAGTTTAAAATGTCACCAAACTACTCTACTCTGTTGCTCTGATGCTCATAACA
Source organism: Microtus ochrogaster (assembly GCF_000317375.1). Taxonomy (NCBI): domain Eukaryota; kingdom Metazoa; phylum Chordata; class Mammalia; order Rodentia; family Cricetidae; genus Microtus; species Microtus ochrogaster. The sequence continues at coordinate 4,255,870 of NW_004949111.1, forward strand.
AAAATAATCTACCTAAACTTCAATGATCATACTTTACTAGGAAATATAAGCATTATTCATTTATGAAATAAGCTAAAAATTATATGTGAAACTTTACAAACACACACAGTGACAGACACATTTTTCCCCACATGTGCATCTTTTATCCTACATTCACACATTAAAGTAAAAACCAAGATGAATCAGTCATCTTTGTAGTTCAAATATTACCCATAATTCATTATTTATCAAACTGATTATGAAAATGCATGCCTAGGGGCAAATTTCAATATCAGTTTTCTTATACATTCTGAATAGCCCCTTGACTACACATAAATGAACATTTAAACTGTTAATTATACTCTATTACTTTCTCATCTATCACAAAGTCAGGCTTCATACTTATTCAAAGTCTCCAGTCTTCCATATAGCACAATGATTCTTTTTAAGAGCAGAGATTATTTTTCAAGACAGGGTTTCCATGTAGCCCTTGATGTCCTGGAACCAGCTGTAGAACAGGCTGGTCTCAACCTCACCGAGATCCATGGAGCAGAGATTTTTAACAAACCTAGCTTCAAAGAAAACATGCTTTTTTCCCTCCTTGCTTGATGGTTTACTTTTCACAGTTACAACTTTCCTCCCTCATCGAAATTTCCCCCTTCTATGCACCTCCACTAAAGTTTTATTTCTGAGGGGGCAGTATATGCAAATGATCATCATTTATTTTAGTGAGGTGTTAATTGCTGTGTATACCCAACATAACAGAGATCCTCTTAATTCAAATTAGTCTGATACCTATCATGGATGAAGAGGGACAGGGGAACTGTTAATGATATGTTAGCCAAGTAACAAAATTAAAAGAATACCTACCACATGTACAATGTCAAGATCAACCTCTTTCAACTCTTTCAACCCATGAAGATCTTATATCTAAAGATTCACTTCATTAATACATTACTTTCATAATATTTTGGCATATTACTAAATATACTACAAAAGTAGCACATTTAATTATTCCCATTTTGGTTACTGGTTAATTTCTCCAATTTATATCTAGTATCCTGATAATACATAATGCTAAATTGGTACATCCTCCTAATTTTAATAGCAAGAGCTAACATTTCTCACTAATGAAAATAATATCACAGATCATTTTAACTATGTTGTTATTTAAACTGATTATCAGCAAATCACAGAATTAGAAAAAATATTTAGAATTTAAAAATCAAAGTATTTTACCAAAATCTTTTTCAATATGAACTTTATGTAATATTATTTTCAAAACAAATTTATATAAAGTTATACAATATTTTGGGATTAGTATTTCTAGTCACTATGTTCTGAACTTGACAGAGTTAATATCAGCATCATTTTTTTTGTGTCTTTATAGTTGCTGGTAACAGAAACCAAGGCCTTATAAATACTAGGTAAGTACTCTATTACTTAGCTATATTGCCAGCCCTAGAAAGCTCCTTTTGGTTGAGATCCTTTGGGTAATTCTTTCTAAAATATCTGAGTCAATTGTATCACCCCAATAAACATAATATAATTACTCTAACTGAACATCTGATATATGAGAAAGTCTAGAGTTCCTATGGCATCATTCCAAACATCAAAATACCATATAAGATAAATGCTACCCATGGCATGAAATTGAGGTAGGTGTTTGCCAATCCACACACAATCTTAAATTTGTTTTTGTCAGTATACCTCTTCATCAATATACCTCTACATTTTCTAGTGATATTTCTATTTCTAACCAAAAATTGGAAACTGTAAAATAATACAAACTAGTGCTTGCTTCTGCAGCACATACATTAAAATTATGTCTTTAAAGGATATTAATGAGACTAAACAAGTTCTGTCATAGAATTATGTGAGAAACACATAGACAATTATAAATTTTCATATCAAAAGAAATGGAAAATTAATTTTAGTAACATGTAATATTAGAATACATCAAAATTCTCTTCTAACATGTATTCAGTATGATAACTTTGATCTGAAACAAAAATCAAATGATACAGAAATTACTATGTTCCATGTACAATGACAGGTAAGTTTATGAAGTGCTCTATGATGTAAACTAACAATGTTCTACATTTACTTCTTAACGTTTTCTGAATCAGGTGGTCACTAAGGTAGTTTCAACTGATCACTTTCATTCCAAACTTTTCTTATCATTTTTTAAATGAAGAATTTAGTATTATACATTCTAAGTCCATACATTTTAATGAAATTTTATAATATTATTTATTCCTTAGAGCTAAATAGTATTCCTATATATGATTCAGTATCCATTTATCTGTTAATAAGACAATTAATTGATTTCCTTGCTAGAGTGAATAAAGCAGCAATAAATTTGGGAAGGTAAGTAACTCCATGGTACGGAATGGAGTTCTTTGGGTATTCATTCAGGGGTGAAATATCTGGGTCATATGGTAATTCTGTTTTTAACGTTTTTGAGGAATCTCCAGACTGATGTTCATAATTATTTTATTAATTTGTAACTCTACCAAGAGTGAATAAGGGTTTCTCTCTCTTCACACCTTTGAAATACTTGACAGATTTATTGATGACACTCATTCTAAGGAAAGGTGGTATTTCAACATAACTCTACTTTGAGTTTTCCTAATAGCACGCATGTGCATATGTAAGTACATAATAATATGTAGACAGACAAACAAGAAAGGGTAAATATGACAAGGAAAAACTGAATGCAAGTGATACACACTTTAATTTTGAAAGGAGATAAAGCTATTTTTTTCTAGCCTTAACTCTGTCATGTATTTGACAGTAAGGAGGTAAAATTCAATGTGAAACACTACAGCTTGAAAATGCATTTCTAACTGTGTTGAACTTCATCGAAATGTATAGAGTTTGGGTCTGTTCAACTTTATTATGTGATTTTTTTAATGTATAATTTCTTTAAAATACAGTTTCAACAAATTAAAATGTAAAGCTAGCTTATTCATCTGCCTGAGAGAAACATAAGTTAGCATGAATAGTAATTTAAAAAAACATTTTATTTGTTATATTTCCAATTACAATGTACCTGCTGAAACAGGATAAATGACATCCAGATGTTCTCAAAAAAATCTGATTAGTAAAGGTGTACTTGAGAAATGACTAGTGAATAACAGTTGATTCTGCTAGACCTTAGTATCCACAACAAAAATCTAGGATCAGTAAGAATGCAATGTGAGCACTCATGATTGAATGGAAATAATTTATTTTAGTGATGAAGAGAGTAACTACTAGATGACAATGATGTTGTTACCAATTCCACATCTGAAAGAGTGCTCATCTCCAAAATATATAAAGAACTCAAAAAAAACCAGACATCAAAATATCAAATGATTCGATTAAATGTGGTACAGATCTAAACAGAGAATTTTTAGCAGAAGAATCTCAAATGGCCAAAAGACATATAAGAACTGTTCAACATCCTTAGCCATTAGAAAAATGAAAATCAAAATGACACTGAGACACCATCTACACCTGTCAGAATGGCTAAGATCAAAAACACTGGTGACAACTTATGTTGCTGGTGAAAGTATAATCTTGTACAACCACTTCTAAAATCGATACGTAAGTTCTCCTTAAAATTGAGAATCAATATACTTCGAGACCCACCCAGCAATACCACTTTGGGGCATATATCCAAAGATGTGCAATCATACCACATGGACATTTGCTGACTTATGTTCATAGCAGCATTATTTGTAATGGCCAGAACCTGGACACAACCTAGTAGTCCTTCAATTGATAAAGAAAATGTGATATATTTACACAGTGGAATATTAAACAGTGGCAAAAGAATGACGCTTGAAATTTGCAGGCAAAGGAATGAAACAAGAAAAATATTATCCTAAGTGAGATAACCCAGACACAGAAAGACAAACATGGTATATATTCACTCATAAGCGGATATTAAACATAAAGCAAAGAATATCCAGGCTACAATTTACAACCCCAGAGAAGCTAGATAAAAAGGAGGACCCTAAGAAGGATATACATGGAGGACCCTAAAAAGGAGACATAGTTAAGATCTCCTGAGTAAACCGGGTGGAGGGTGTTGGGATGGTAGAAGGGATGGGATGGGGGATAGGAACATGAGGGATCAAGATGGATGAGCGGCAGGAGGGACAGAGAGGAAAAGCAAGAAAAGCGATATCTTGATTGAGGAAGCCCTTATGGAGTTAGGGAGAAACCTGATGCTAGGGGTATTCCCAGGAATATACAAGGATGACCCCGACCCCAAGTAAGACTCCTAGCAATAGTGGAGAGCCTGAACTGGCCTTCTCCTGTAATCAGATTAGTGACTACCCTGTTATCACAGAGCCTACATCTAGTAACTGATGGAAGCAGGTACAGAGATCCAGAGACAAGCACTGGGCTGAGTTCCTGCAGTTCAGGTGAAGAGAGGGTGAAGGGATCATAATATGAGAAAGGGGGTCAAGATCATGATGGGAAAACCACAGAAACAGCTGACCTGAGCTAGTGGGAGCTCACCGACTCTGGACTGACATCTGAGAAATCTGCATAGAACTGAACCTTGGCCCTCTGAATGTGAGTGACAGTTATGTGGCTTGATCTGTTGGGGGAGGGGATCCTGGCAGTGAAAAGAGGACTTATCCCCGGTGCATGAACTGGCTTTTTGGAGCCTATTCTCTATGGTGGGATATCCTGCTCAGCCTTGATACAGGAAGAGGGGCTTGGTCCTACCTCAATTTGGTAAGCCAGACTTTGTTGACTCCCAAAGGGAGACCTTACCTCCAATAAGTGAACATGGGTGGGATAGGAAGAGGGAGGACGCACTGGGGTTGGTATGTAAAATGAAAGAAAAAATTAAACAAAAAACTATTTAAAAATCCAAACAAAATCACTTGAGACACCATGAAAAGATTTATAATTAAGGTTTTTACAGAGGTTTTTATAACAGGTCATAGGGAACGCTTGCTCAGAAGCATTTCTTCTGTTTCTTCCACGTTATGTCGGGAATTGAATCTGACTTCTTTGTTGTTGGCAGTTGGTCTCTTAGCTTAGTTCTGTTAAATAATTAGGTTAGCAATACAATCACTGAGAAATTTGTAGTTTGAGTGACAGTGGCCCCACATGCTCATATATTTAAATGTTTGGCCCCAAGTTAGTGCAATTGTTTGTTTGGAAAAGATAAGAAGGTATGCTGGTTAGTTTTATGTCAACTTAACACATGCTAAAGTCACCTAAAAAGAGGGACATCAATTGAGAAAAAATGCCTCAACTGTAGGGCATTTTCCGAATTAATGATTGACAGGGAGGGCACAGAAGGTGGGACCATCCCTGGGCTGGTGGTTCTAGGTTCTATAAGAAAATAGGCTGAGCAAGTCATGGAGCAACCCAGTAAGCAGAAGAAAAAATGAGGCTGTTACATATTAAGCAGCATTGTTCCTCAGGAAACTATCAAGTTCACCCTCCAGAGTAAGCCTGGTTATTTGAGACAAGAAAGAAAACACTACAATCAGAAATCCTTCTCAGCATGGAAGACCCACCCAATACTTTAGCTAGATCCTCTCACAAGCAGAAGACTAAAATAATAAAATATATCTTAGTCTAGCAAATCATCTTACATATATAGCAAAAAGCGATCATGTTATAAGAGTAATTATCTGAGCATTTATTTGTTTGCTAGTATGAAAAACTGAAAACCTATAGAAGTTGTTGTTTGCATATTTAATTATGTTCAAAATATAGTGCTATCCATAGACTGGACAGCTTAAACAATAAAAATTTATTTATTTATTATAATTTTGGAGACTAGAAAGCTAAAACAGGGTGAAAGAATGGCAAAGTTTATAAATGACTTGGTTTGAATATGGTTGATTCTTGTAATTTAACAGGTTTAGGAAGAGAACAATATTCATAATATAATATTCATAATATATCTCTCTTTAGAAAGAAAATAGAATGGTGTGCTGCTATGCCTAGGTCTCAAAGGTATATATTATCATAATAAAATGTTCAGGTCATACAACTTAAATGCCAATATTGATGTACATCTTCCTACATGATTCTCATTCAAGACTGTATCCATTTGGAAGGGAGACTCTGCTAGAAACTTATAGTAAGAATGCAGTTTTCATAAACTTATCCACCAAAAATTGTTAAATGAAACATAAAAGCATTTATTTTTTCTCACTTAACACCTGAAAAGAGTTAATTGGGAAAAGTACATACATTATGATCAAATTAGTAAATTCCCTATCTACAAACAAATGTATCAGAAGATGCTCTCAGATATAATGAAGAAACCTCTTTACCTACTAAGAAAACTTAGGCAGTATTTATCCCTATGAATAGAACTAGAATATGTTATCAGGAATATCTCTAATTGTGATATCCTTGAGGAAAAATCTATTTCTTCATTCAGAAATATCACTACCCTCACAAAAGAAATTCAAGTTCTATATTGGAAAAAAAAGCATATATTCACTAAATGTCAAAAATTAATCAAACAAGATGGGAACGTAAATAGATTTGTATTTTGAATAAAAATCTTAAAACACTTTTATTTAGTTCCTAACAACAGAAAACCGTACAAAATGACCTTAATTAGCCAGATATAGTAGGGTATGCCTGTAATCTCAGTTCTTTGAAGACAGCAACAAAAGAATTGATAAATTTGCAGACCACCTAATCTACATAGTTCATTTAAGACCGGTCAAGGATACACAGTGAAACTCGATCTCAAAACACAAAATAAAAATCTTGCCTTTTTTCCCCACTCTCTCAAACTCTTATTTCCTTAACTGTAAGGTAGTATCTGATAATTATTGTTCTGTTTCCCTCAATATGCTTTAAATGTTACAGCTGGATAACTCCAAAGGTCTTTATAAATGCTGATTATCTCCTGTAGAATTCAATTTACAAGAGAAATTGAGTGAATCTAATTCCAAAATTGCTATTTCTTCCCTTCTTTCATGTTATTACAGCAAACTTGTGAAAATTATAAACTTCTGCATTCTAACATGGCTAGAAATAAGAATGCCATGAATGGTACAAAAAAAAAGTCAGCTTACAATTTCTACGATATTGAGACCATGAGAAATAAAATGTAAACAGGTGAATAGGGACCCAACTTTGAATTAGCAGGACAGTAAAATGCCAGAAACCGTCTTCTAAAATATTTGTTAAAGTGTTGATGTACTTCTTTCACTCCTCCTATGAAGCTGGTAGTTCATTATATACTAAAGTGGAATTGTATTAGACATTTTTATATGTGTATGTGCTTAGCTGTAACAAATATAATAACCTAGATGATTAATTTAAAAGATAAAGTATTGAGTGTGTAACAGAGTAAAACTGCTCACGCTGTGTCCAGGAAGTAAAAGTGGAGGAAAAGATCAATGGACCCACAAAGACATGACCCTCATAACCTGAAAGACTACCCTTTAAATGCCCCTTCCAGTATTTACCTACGAATACATCTAAATACCACAGTTTTAACACATGGGATCTTTGAGGGAAATTCCAGAGTTAAACTACAGCAAATCTGGAGCTAATGCCTAAGTGTGCTTACATCATCACTAAGAGTATTTGCTGTCTATATGATTTGCCCCATTATTATTTATCATCTTTCAGTATTCCATGCTACTCATTTTTATCTTTGGCATCTATGAATGAAAACATGATAGCACACACTCTTCCAAAAAGTTTGTTAGGATTTTAATATTCTCATTAGTACTTCTCTGGGAATATTCTCCACCCTTATTATAACCAACTATGAAGCATAACTAATATAAAAATGCCATATGACTTCTTGAGTCCCTTTTACTACTAAACACATGTTCTACATATAGTTTTATGCTATAAAATTAATACTAAATGAGTTAATGAGCAAAAAATAGATAAAGGAAATAAATTTGATCATTATTTTGATGTTTTGAATATAACACTTCCACAAAAAAATTTGGTACGTAATTTGTAAGGAAGAGAAATAGTAAAAAAATCCATTACCCCCTTCAATAAAATCTTTTCACACTTTAGTCACTGGTATATTGAAATTATCTTTTATCAACAAGCAGAAATATCAAATGTTTTGAAAATGACACTTGGGTGCTCCAATATTATAAAAATAAAAGGATATAATTTTATGTGTTCAAGCATTGCTTCTGGTAAACAGACTACAAAGTTTATGAATTACTGTTATTTATTTATTCTTTTCTGCTTTATGATTTTCTTAACACATATTAATTTAATAGCTCTAAATATACCAACATGTTTATTAAATAAAAAGACATCCCATTAGAATTTCCTGTCAATGAAAAATGCCAAAAGAAATACTGTAAAACACTGCTTTCAGTTAACTACAGATTTTAGATACAGTCTATGTCATTTTAAAACTGTAATATCAATATTGAAAAGCCCACGAATTTTAACAAGCATGACATTCATTAAATTAAAATAAAATTCTTGCAGTATATAAACATCAACAACAGAGCTGGAAATTACAAGAAGTGCCCAGGCTTGATAATATATGCATATAAATACCAAAAATAATCCTTATAAGTTATTTTGTATTTAGGAGGACAGAGGGCAAACTGTGGTTGCTATGTAAAATAAATGAAAAAAATGTTAATTAAATAAAATTAAATTTAAGGACACAATTTTCAAATAAAATATCATCTCAAAAGTTTAGTTTTATATTTTTTGACTTCTCTAAAATATTTCTATAAAATTAAGAGTTTCCTTATAGAAAATTAACATCTAACATCCTATATCCAACAGGCATTGAAATGATCAAATAAGAATTGAGAACATACTAGTGTCAGGAGTTTAAGAAGTTGGGGGAAATCAAATAGTCTTAAGAAATATATTAATTTAATGAAAAAATGTCCAAAATATTTTCAGAGACCAGTTCTATCACTACACTGCAGGCTTGGAACAGGATACACATCAGCTACACTAGTCCAGTCCCCTCTGTCTACCCTGACTTAATTCCATCTATGTCATTTACTATCTCTAGGCTTAACATGCTAGCAATCCTCTCTTCTGCCCCATATCAGACGCAGAACTAACAAAACTGTTCTACATGTCCAGATCTCTCTGCAAATATAGAAACAACATGGAGGATCAAGCCAGTATCTCCCCTCCCAAAGCTACCATCCTGCAGAAATGTAAGCCAATGAAAATTACATAGGTGATTATTTGGACCTAAAATTTAAGAGAATAATAAACTTTATCAATGAATTCAAGAAGTTTAAATAAACAGTTCAATGGAATTAAGGAGAAAGAACTCAAGGAGAATAAATTTCTATGTGATGCCCAAGAAAACATAAATATAAGGCTAATAGAAATGATAAAGGCAATATAGGACTTAAAAACATAATTCAATAGAGATAAAAACAATGAAGAAGAATCAAGCTGAGCTAAAGATAGGATTAAGAAACCCAGTAACTTAACTTGAAAACTCAAAGGAAATCATTTAAAGTAGAATGAATCAAGAAAAAAACAGAATGTCAGACAGGGCTTGATGATAAAGTATAGGATAGGATATAAACAAAACGAACAAAAATATGAAAAATTCAAGACACAGAAACAAAACATACAGTAAATGTGAGAAACAATGAAAAGACCAAAAATTCAAATTAGAGACATAATTGGAGGAGAATATAAGGTCAATGGCATAGACCATATCTTCAACAGATCTTAGAAGACACCACCCCCAAACTGAAAAAAGACATAGCCACACAGATGGAAGTGCACATATTAACAAGTGACCAGGAAAAAAAATCCCCACAATATACCACAGTTAAAGCACCAAGTATAAAGAACAAAGAAAGTGCTTTGAAAGTTTTCAGAGACAAAACACAGTCACATATAAATGAAATTCCATAAAAACAATAGCTGATTTCTCAATAGATTTCCCAAGTCCTAAAAAAGATCATGAAAGCCACCTAGACCAATATATCCAGTAATAATCTCTACCATAGTTAAAGGCAAAAGAAAATCTTTCCACAATATTAACAGCCTAAAAATCATATTCAACAAACCAAACCTAATGAAAATACAGTAAGCAATATATTGGATGAATAAAGAAGGGAGCATAGGCAACAGACTATGAAAAGAAATATGAAACCATAATTGTTAAACACAAAGTACCAGTGAGACCACAAAAACCACCACCAAAAATTAACAACATGATGACCACAATTAAAACACACATTTCAATAATTACTTAAAAAATGGCCTCAATATTGCCATCAAAAGACACACTTTGACTAAATAGATTCAGAAACAAAATCCATCCATCTCTTGAATATCACAATTAATGTTAGCTTTAAAGGTGAGCACAAAATTCACCCTAATCAAATGGTACCAGGAAGCAAGAAAATGTTACTATCCTAGTATCTGACAAAAATAGAACTCAAACTAAAAGTAATAAAAAGATAAACATTTAATTTTAATGAAAGAAACAGCTAAGAACACATTCTTATCCTAAAGATATCCACCAAACTTTTCTGATGTACCCAACTTCATAAGAAATTTACTTCTGGATTTAAAAGCAGAGATTAACATCAATTCATAAATTAAGCAATTTCAGTACCCCACTTTCTACAATATCCATGTATTCTGAACAAAAAAAATAGAGAAACACCATACTTAAATGATATCATATATCACATGGGTTTAACAGATACCTAAAGACTATTCCAATGAAACACCAAAGAAAACACATTTAACTCACATGGAAGCAGCACATGGAAGCTTCTTTAAAACAGAGACACAAAATGAAATGTTATGAATTAAACGTTATGAAATAAAAAAGACTGAAATAACTCCAAGTATTCTATTTCCAATACAATGCAATGAAAACTAAAACCGATAGCAAGAAGCCACCATAAAATATAAAAAGTAATGGATGTTAAAAATTCAGCACTGAATGATGAATGGGCCAAAAAAGTAAACTAAGAAATAAATCAAAACTAGCTAGAAATGTTATAAAAATGAAAAAACACAATACAACAAAAATCTCTGAAATATATTCAAAGTAGTCTTATGAGGAAAGTTTATAGTTCTGTGTTTTCATAATGAAAATCATAAAGAGCACAAAAAAATGATTTAAGGTGCAACTCCAAACTTTAGAAACTTAAGAACAAACCACATTCAAACCCAGTATATGTGAAAAATAATTAAAATTAGAATAGAAATTAGTGAAATAAAAACAAAAAATAGAAAGAATCAAAAAACCTAATAGATGTTTCTTTGAGAAAATGAGCAAGACTGACAGATCCCTTGGTCCAGCTAACCAAAAAATAATGTCAGTTAACAGAATCAGAAATGAACAGCCACCAAGGAAATTCAGAATATTATAAGGAAATATTTTAAATACCTGTTTTCCACTAAGTTGGAAAACCCCCCAAAATTGATGAATTTCTAGATTCAGCCAAACTACCAAAATTAAACTAAGAAATCAATAGCCTAAACAGACCCATAACAAATGTGGAGATTGAAATGATAATACAAAGCCTTCCAACTAAAAAGTCCAAAGAACCAGCCTCTTTGTATTGCCTGTAGATACAAATGTAGAACTCTCAGTTACTCAAGCACCATGTACATCAGTGTGCCTTCATGCTTCCTGTTATGAAGACAATAGACTAAAGCTCTGAAATTGTTAAGTAAGCCCCAATTAAATGCTTTCCATTAAAGAGTTGCATAGTCACAGTGTCTCTTTACAGCAACAAAACACTAGCTAAGACTGAGAAACATAATTAGCACCCGCAAACTCCTTCTATGAAGCCAGTATCACTTCAACACCAAAACCAGGTAAAGGCACAACAGCAAAAACAAAAACTATAGGCCAATAACTGCATGAACAAAGATTCAAAAATGATCAATAAAATACTTGGAAATAGAATACACACACACATAAAAAAATTATGCACTTTAACCAAGATGGCTTTATTCCTGAAATGCAAGGATAGATCAACACAGGCAAATCAATAAAAGTGAGAAACCATAATGACTTAAAGACAAGTCTCATAATCATCTCAAAAGTTGCAGAAAGGCTCTTTGGCAAAAATCCAGCATGATTTCATGATAAAAGTCTAGAGAACATAGAGCTACAAGAAACATATCCTAACATAATAAAAGCTATATTTGAGAAACCCACAGCCAATATTATCCTAAACAGAGAAAAAAATGAAGCAATCCCATTAAAGTATGAAACAATACAGGTCTGTCAACTCTCTCCACTACTTTTCAAGATTGTTCTTAGTGCACTATCTGGAACAATAAAGCAAAAAGGACATCAATAAAAAAGAAGTTGTCAAATTATTACTATTTGAAAATGACATGATATATATTAGAGATGCCAAAAATTCTACCAAGAAATTTCTAGAAATGATTAAGAAACCATCCATGTGGCAGGATACAGAATACACCTGCGGAAATCAATAACTTTTCTATACACCATCAACAAACATACAGAGAAAGGGATTATGGACACATTCCAAGTCATAACTGTCTCAAATAAAATAAATATATAGAAATAAACCTAGCCAAGGAAATGAAGAATATCTACGGTGAAAAATGTAACCCTTTGAAGAAAAGATAAAGATACTAGAAAATGGAAAATCAACTCATGATCAAGGATTTGTGGTGTTAACATTGTAAAAATGACCATTTTACCTAAGCTCTTTATAGATCCAATGCAAACTCAATCAAAGTCCCAATCTCATTATTCTCAGAAATAGAAGTGTCTATAACCTAAAATTCATATGGAGCCATGAAATATTATAAATAACCAAACAATTCTGAATAAAAAGGATTTATTTATCCCAGATTTAAGTTATATTGTAGAGACATAGTAATAAAAAACAATATGGTACTGGCACAAAAGCAAACCAAGAGAATAAACAGAAGACCCAAATTGAGTACACTTGACTTTACCTATTTAATATTTGAAAATATACAATGGAGAAAAAATGCAACTTCAACAAATAATAATGAGGAAACTGGATGTCCACATGATGAAGATTGAAATTTGGTGTGTTTCTCTTTATACAAAACTAACACCAAATGAATCAAGGATCTAAACCTGAAACATTGAAACTACCTGAAGAAATAATAACCAGTATCCTACATGATACAGATATAGGAAAGGAAATTATGAATAAAACTCTATTTGCCTAGGAATTGAAGCCAACAACTGACAAGCAGAACTTTGTGAATCTAGAAGGCTTCCACACAGATAAAGAAATAATTAACTTGGTGAAAAGGAAGCCCAAAAAATGGGAGATAATCTTTGCTAGTTATTTGTTGACAGAGGATTAATATCCAGAATATTTAAAGAACTCAAAAAACTATGTGACCCATTAAAATAATAATCATAGGACCTGAACAGAAGATCCTCAAATGATGAAAAAATGAATAATGAATATCTAATAAAAATATCTTACCTAAATACAATGGAATTTTATTCAAATATAAATAAAAATGAAATTAAGAAATCCTCAAATAAATGAATGGAGCTTCAAGCAAAGCCAAGTTTCGCACAAGCAATATTATCACACCTAATATAATATAATATAATAATTCAATCTCTAAGAAAAGGTAATAATTCATAGCATACATATCCCCACTATATAAAAATTAAAATATTACTAAATTTATTAAAGGCGTATTTATAGAAAAAGTATAGCCCTGAAGACTTATTTTTTAATAGAACCAAAAGCAATGATCTAAGATCTCCCTTTAGGAAACAAGAAAAAATAGCAAACTAAATTCAAAGTAAACAGAAGAAAACAAGCAACAAAAAAAATCAATAGGCAATAAAATGTAAAACAAGAAATCACGGGAAAAGCCAGTATTCTTTAGAAGAATCAGCAAATTAAAAAGCCTATAACAAGACAATGACTTATAAAGTAAATAACTTTTCTGAATATATATATAGGTTAACTTGGAGGAAAATAACTATTAAATTGAAATTTTAAGATGTTCTACAGAATGGATAAAGACTTAGACTTTAACTTCACCCATTAGTCAATGTAGGAATTAACAATTAAATACACACTGGTCTCTTTCTACCTAGGTAGAATGGTAGTACCAAGAAAAGTCAATCTGGAAGAATAGTTTTCTGCTCCTACATTAAGGCTACCCACCCAGAGCGGTGAGTGCCTGCCTACTAGGCAGACCTCAAGGTCCCCTGTAAGGGAACCTGGGCACCTTCAGCTTGTGCTCCAGGGGTGCCTGTGCTCTCCTGGATCTCCTCCTGCCTGCCCCGTTTTTCCTTTTGTCCCCGGATCATCGGACTACCAGGTGGCCCTGTTTAGGTACTGAGGAGTTCCATCTGGACGGGTGAGTATGTGCTATCCAGGAGTGTATTGTCCTGGAAGAGAGCACAAACTCCCCTCCCCCAGCTCCTTCTGCAGGGCTGTCTTTCTTACACACGACCCCCACCCCACACAAGCCTGCGTTTTCTGCTAGGTCCTTTGCTCAGGAAAAGTTTTCTCCTACTACACTAAGGCTACCCACCCAGAGCGGTGAGTGACTGCCTACCAGGCAGGGCTCAAGGTCCCCTGTAAGGGAGCCTGGGCACTTTCAGCTTGTGCTCCAGGGGTGCCTGTGCTCTCCTGGATCTCGTCCTGCCTGCCCTGTTTTCCCTTTTGTGCCCGGATGATCAGGCTACCAGGCGGCCCTGTTTAGGTACTGAGGAGTTCCATCTGGACGGGCATCTATGATTCAGTGCTGAGGACTTCCATCTGGACGGGACGGTTCCTGCTTCTACACTGAAGAGATACACCCAGAGAGTCAGTCACAGCAAAGACTGGACCAAGACACCAAGCCTCTCCTGGCTCCATTTGAAGGAA
>NW_004949111.1:4275440-4296300 GCF_000317375.1 Microtus ochrogaster
GCGGTAAAAAACAATGACTTCTCGAATTTTGCATGCAAATGGATGGAAATAGAAAACACTATACTGAGTGTGGTAACCCTGACCCTAAAAGATGAACATGGGATATTCTCACTCATAATTGGTTTCTAGCCATAAATAAGGTTCACGGAGTCTACAATTGGTGAACCTAAAGAAGCCAAATAAGAAGGTGTACTCAAGGAAAAACATATAGTTATCCTCTTGGCTATGGGAAGTAGACAAAATTTGCTGGGGAGAAAAGTGGGATCTTGGGGGTGGGGTGGGTTGGGGGTAAGGGGAGATGGGGAGAGAAAAGGGAGAAGGGGAGGATGGGGGGAACTTGGGGAAAAAGGAGGATTGGGATAAAGGAAGGCCTCAACTGAATGTGTTAGGTTTTGTTGACTCCACATGGGAGGCCTTATCCTTTCTGAGGAGTGAATGGGAGTGGGTTGGGGGAAGGGGAGGGGAAGGGGAAGGAGAGGGAACTGTGAATGGTATGTAAAATGAAAAAAATTAAATATTAAAAATAATTAGATATACATTTATGTATTTTACAAAAATATTATAGTGATTTGAATGTAATTGGCCTCCATAATTTTAAAGGGAGTAGCACTATTAGAAGGAATGGACTTGTTGGAATGAGTGAGGTTTTGGAGGAAGTATGTCACTGTGGAGGCGATCTCATACATGCTCAAGATACCACACAGTATTACAGACTACTTCCTGTTGCCTGCAAGATGTAGAACTCACAGGTACTTCTCCAGCACCATGTCTGCCTGCATGCCATCATGCTTCCCATCATGATAACTGACTCAATCTCTGAACAGTAAACAATTCACCCCAATTAAATGTTTTCCTTTATAAGAATTGCTGTAGCCTTGGTGTCTATTCATAAAAATAGAAGTCTTAACTAAGATAAATATCTCAATTGAATTGACAATTATATTTTACATTTAAATCAACCATAGAAAAGTCTGATTAATAAAATACATGAGAACTAATTATCTCACAATTGCCTTGAGACCAAAGGTTGTTTGGCTGATCAAGTACCATAATAAAAGTCTCAATACAAAAATATTCAATTTCTCTGGTCTTGGATAATACCTGCTTTAGCTATTTTTGTGCAGGTCAGAGCCAGTCAACAACTGAACTCATAGCTAATATAGCAGTTTGGAAATGTAGAAAGAAGAGATGTAAGTGGGGACATGGAATACAGGAGTTAAAAAAGAAAGGTAAAACTATCCAAACCCCTAGGATACATAATTTGCATCTGAGAATGGACTAAAAATTTTAACATAAAAGATTTTAGTATGTCAAAATTAACATAACCATTAACTGAACTCATATAGTACCCTAACTCTAAACACAGTTATAATCAAATCATTTTTAAAAGTTTGTAAAAATATTACAGGAATTGGTTCAACCTACTTACATTACATTTCCTCACAAACACATTAAAGGTAAATAAATATTTAGAATAACTGAAGTATTTGTCAAGTTTTCAATGAAATTATCATTCATATTCAATTTTAAAAATTAATTTTAAATTGGCATTTATAGCTGCTGGGAGAGTCAGAGTCAACTTTCTTGAGAGGCATGAGCCTTGGGATGTGAACAATACTCCAGGACCGGCCCCTTTCCCAAGAGTACTTGTGCAATATAGAATGTACTTGCCCAGAAAAAAAAGAAACTACAAGTTAGATGTGTAAGAAGGCAAGAATGTAGAATGTAGACATGGCAGAAGTGGAAAGTGGTAAATATGATCAAAATACATTGTCTGACATTACAAAAGAATACAAAATATTTCAAAAATAACTGAAGATTTCCTATAAACAGTAAATAAGAGATTTCATGAGCTCAATGGAGTTGTCTTAACATTTAAGACACAACATACACATAAACTGTTAGAACTAGAGGGGATCTAAGGATCTCCAACTTTCTGTTTATTGAGGCTTTTGGTGACATATTAAAAGAACTTAGAGCTACATAAAGGAGACTTCCTAAAACCTATGAAGGTGATCCTGGTGAGAACTCCTAATAAAGGAGGATATGGAGCCTGAACCAGCCATCTTCTGGAACCAGGTTAGGCTCCCAGTGGTAGGACTGAAACACCAACCCTGTCACAAAACTATGACCCACAACCTGTATTACCTGCAAGATGCACTGAGGCAATGGTGTCTCAGAGTTTGTGTGAGTGGCCAACCACTCATTGTTCTAACTTGAGGCCTAAGCCATGAGAGGGAGCCCAGGTCCAATACTACCTGGAAGGTCAGGATGCATAAGCTAGATGGCTCGGAGACCTAAGGTCAATGAAATGATTCTTAACAATATTCTGCTATACTCATAGATCAATGCCTAGTCAAACTGTCATCAGGGAGGCTTCACCCTGCAACTCTTAGAAACAGATACCAGATACAGAGACCCACAGCCAAACATCAGGCAAAGTTCAGGTAACCCAACAGAAGAGGGGGAAAAAAAAGGATTGTAGGAGCCAAAGGGGTTAAGGGCATCAGAACACAGCCCATAGAATTAACTAACCGGAACTCATAGGGGCTCACAGAGATTGAACCACAGAATCTGCATGTTTTCTGGACTTCTAACAAAAGAAGTTGAGGTATCTCTGACTCTTTTGCCTGTTCTTTGGACCCCTTTACTTCTATTGGGTTGCATCATTCAGTCTTATTATACCTTGATCAGTTGATATCCCTGGGAGGCCTTCTCTTTTGTGAAGGGAAACAGAGGAGCAATGAATCTAGGATAGAGAGGAGGTGGGGGGGGGAGCAGAAGGAGGGGCAAAGGGGAGAATGTCATTGGATGTATAAGAGAAGAATAAAGAAAGAAGATGTATAAATAAGAAGAAAGAAAAAAGGGAGACAACTCTTAATAGAGACAAGAAAATCTTGACCCAGCTGCACCACATCCTATCTATGTAAGTAGACTATTGGGTTAAATACTTGACTTCATTATGTTTTTGTACAATTCTGAAAAGTAGGGACAATAATGTAAACCTATCATCACTGCTAATATTTTTTTAAATTGTTTAAAAAGAAGGTACTGGAGAGATGTCTCAAAGGTTAAAATAGTTGTTGCTCTTCCAGAGAACTGAGATTCTGTTCCCAGGACTCATATTGTAGTTCAGATGATGCCTAACCTCTGTGGACATCTGCACACACAAGGTACACATACATACACTCTCTCTCTCACACACAAATACACATAAAGTAAAATGAATGAATCATGTTCTGTAGCAAAATAAAAAATGGAGCAGCAAAGACGTGCCAAAGAAAATAATAAAGCATTATTAAATAGAGTATCCATGCTGTAAGTCAGTTGTTCAAAGTTATATTATCAGAACAAATTTGTAAACTTTGACTAACTTCTACATTTCCCCCACCTTTAGTTACTACCAACCAAAGCTCTACTCTCCACTTCTAAGTTTCAAATTTCATATTCCACATACATGAGACAATGTTTTATTTGTATTTATGTACTGCCTCCTTATTTTATTTACTGTAATATCCTCCAGATTCATTCTTGTTCTTGAAAGTAGAGTGACTTCCTTCTTTGATGGTTGACTAATTCTACATTGTATGTGAGATTGTGTGTTTTTCATATTTCCTTTCTCCATCCATTTATTCATGGGCATTTAAAAAGCTTTTTTTATTATTCCACTGCACCTTCTTCCCCTCTAACACATACATTGGTGTTGCACATGTAGCAAGAAACCAGCTATGCACAGGTATAACCAAAATCTGGAGATAATTGAACACTGTGGATATAGTAGCTGTGACCTTCAGGGAACCCTCAAGAATCCTGTCACTGACATTGTGAATAAGAACAACTTACACAAGCCGGGTGGTGGTGGCGCACGCCTTTAATCCCAGCACTCAGGAGGCAGAGGCAGGCGGATCTCTGTGAGTTCGAGACCAGCCTGGTTTACAAGAGCTAGTTCCAGGACAGGCTCCAAAACCACAGAGAAACCCTGTCTCGAAAAAAAAAAAAAAGAAAGAACAACTTACACAAAAATTTTACTCCGAACATATTAATAAACTCAACATAAAGCCTGATACTCTCAAAAAGCTAGAAGAAAATGCAGGCAATACTCTACATAATAACAGGTGTAGGAAAGGACTTTCTGAATAGAGGTCCATTTGCTTGGGAATTGAAGACAAAAATTGACAAATTGGTTTTCATATTATTAAAAAGCATCTTACACTGCTAACAAAACAATCAGGTGAAGAGGTAACTCACAGAATGGGAGAGAACTTTGCCAGTTATACATCTGACAGAGGATTAATACTCAGAATATATAAAGAACTCAAAACAACAACAACAAAGTGTCAAAAATACAAAAGACCATTTTAACAAATAGGCTATGGATATGAACAGATAATTCTGAGGAAGAGGAGGAAGGGGAAGGAAGGCGGGAGGGAAGGATGGAAAAAAAGTAAAATAGTCATCGGGTGCTGGAAAAATGGCTTAGTGCTTAAGTGCACTTGTTCTTTCAGAGGGGTCTGGGTACATTTCCTAGGACCAATATGGTAATTTCAAAACATTCATAAATCTAATTCTAGGGTATCCAATGCCCTATTCTGACCACCTTGGGCACTACACAACCTAGTGGTGAAGAGATATTCTTGAGAACACAATGCTCATACATATAAAAATTTTTAATACCTAAATAAATAAAATATTCACTGTCTTTAGTGATTAGGGTAATGTAAAACTTTCACCTTACCCCAGTTAGAATGTCTAAGATCAACAAAACAACTGACTACAAATGCTGGAAAGGATGTGGGGATTCCTCATTCCTTGCTGTTGGGATTGTAAACTTGTACAGTCAGTCTAGAAAACAGTATGAAGGACTCACGGAAAGATAAAAATTAATATATCCTATGACCTTTGTAGCTTGACGTGTGCCCAAAGGAATCAACAACCTATTCCACAGATACTTGCTCAGCCATGTACATTGCTATTCTATTCACAACAGTTATGGAATTAAAAAAATAACTTAATGTCCTTCACTTGGCAATAGATAATGAAAATGTGTACAGATGAATTCTGGAATATTATAAAGAAAAGTGAAATCAAGTAATTTGCAGGTAAATGAATATAACTAGAAAATAATATATTAAATAAATCAATGACCCTGAAAGAAAAATGTCATATGTTCTCTCTTTTATTGTTCCTAGCAGCAAAACTTCAGATGCAAGTATACAGCCTGGAGTAACCACAGATGTCAGAAAAGTAAAAAGGTATCTTGGTTGGGTGGATCACTAGAGAGGGGAATAAAAGGTTACAGGCAACTTGGAAGTCACAGTGCATAAAATAGAGAAGCACTTTTACTGGGAAAAGGGGAAGTGAATACAGGAGAAGGAAGAAACATGGTAAAATAAAGAGGTCTGAGAAAGGCTGTAAAAATCATATTATTATCTATTTAGCTAAATTATATTTAATAATACATGCAATTTGAGATATATATGTAATCAAAATGAAGTTATTAAACTTTAGCTGACAATACTTCACAAAGGACCATAGACTAGCTAACACAACTTCCAGTACCACCCATTAGAAACCCCTTTTGAATTGTTGGTGAGGAAAATCCAAAAGATTCCTCCCCAAATAATACAGACTATTATTTTGACCTTGGATACCTCCTAGAGGGGAAAGGTAACTCCATATTGCTGAAGAAACAATGTACTTTGGGCCTAAAACCCATAGGATCTGAACTGAATCTGACCTGAGAGCTTCCAATCTCTGAGGACTAGCTTTCACTCTACTAGGTGCAATGGAATCTTCCAATAAAGAGAAACTGCCAGCATTCATTCCTAAGCAGCTGCAATGCCTATGAACAATAATGATAAATAACCTAAGGGTGCAACAGTTGTTGGTGGTAGCCAACTGGTCTCTAGTTGGACTTAAGGCCCACCCAACAGGAGGACAATCACATCGGTTACTAGAAACTGAGCAAACCACCTGGGGCAAGCAAGGTCATGTATCTTAGAGAACCTACTGCTGCTACTTTCCTATACCAGTATACTTCCCAACTGCATTCTAAATATCTATTCTTATTCCCCCAGGTAAGTTTATCTTTCATTCCACATCAAAGAATTTTCTCTTTATAAAAGAAGGAGACTATAACAGAAAACTATGACCGATAAAAATACAGAAAACAAGTAATTGTGTGGTGCCCAGCCCCAACTGATAATCTACAATAACTCCCACAATTAAGGTTCAGGGAATACCACATAAGAAGAGGCAGAAAGATTTTAAGAGCCAGGAGACCAAAAAAACTACTGTGACACAGCGTCTCCTAAAATGACAGAGTAGCTTAACTCATGCTGTCTCAACAATAAGGTTGCCAAAATAAAATCTGAAAAACACATTATCAGCAAACATGCTAAAATGGAAGAAGACAGAAGACATGTCACCAAGAGACAAAGAACAAAAGGCAACTAAGGCATGCTGAAAGCAAAGAAACAGTCCTCCCCAGGAAAATACCCCATAATTGGTTATCTAATACCATGTGATTAGTCCTGAACTCATATACACACAGGTAAAACTCGATAGACTGAGCAAGATATTTATATATTTAGTACACACACACACACACACACACACACACATGCACACACAAACACGAGCACACACACGTGTACATGTAATAATAATAACGAAAGCCAAAAGGGCCGTGATATCAAGGAGTGGGTGGGGATACATGTAAAGAGGGAAATTATAAAATCATATTTTGATTAAAAAATAAAAAAATAAAAATGGAGAATGTAAAACAAGGGGCTATGGATCTTAACAGAGTTCTAAAACAAATGAATAAATGAATAAATAAATGAATAAATGAATGAATGAATAAATAAATAAATAAATAAATAAATAAATGCTGGGCGGTGGTGGCGCATGCCTTTAATCCCAGCACTCGGGAGGCAGAGGCAGGCGGATCTCCGGAAAGTTCGAGGCCAGCCTGGTCTACAAGAGCTAGTTCTGGGACAGGTACCAAAGCTACAGAGAAACCCTGTCTCGAAAAACCAAAAAAAAATAAATAAATAAGTAAAACAAATGAGTTAAAATGGCTAATAAATAGCTAAAAAATAAGTTTAGCATCCCTAGCAATTAAGGAAATGCAAATTAAAACTACTATAAGATTTCATCTTATTTCAGTCAGAAATTCTAAGATGAATAAAGCAACTAACCACAAATATTGAAGAAGATATTGGAGGAAGGGAACCCTCATTCACTGTTGTTCAGACTGTAATCTAGTACAGCCACCCTGGAAATCTGTGTGAGGGATACCAAAAAAAACTAAAATTCAATCAACTATGTGATCCAGTTTATTAGCATATGACCCAAACGAATTGACACTCTACTCCACAGATGTTTGCTCAGTCATGTTCATTCCTGTTTTATTCAAAAATGTTAAGAGATGGGAACAGCCTAAATGTCATTACCTAGTGAATAGATAATGAAAATTTGGTTCATATACACTATGGGACACTAATCATCTGTAAATAAAATAAAAACAGGAAATTTGGGGGTAAAAATTAAACTAAAAATATCATCCTGGGTATTCTGTTTCAGACCTAGAAAGACAAATGTCATGTGCTCACCCTCATTTATGGATACTAGATACAAATCCTCAGTTGTGAGCAAATAACCTCAAGTAACCGCAGAAACAAGGAAAGTATAAAAAGCAACCATATGGATCAGGGGATTCTATAAAGTGGAATAACAGGATACAGGTGATAAGAAGGAATAAATAGGGAAAATGGAGGAAAGCCATTAACTGGGGTAGTGAAAGGAAGAGATATAAATAACATTAAAAATATTTGAAAATGTATAGGAAATCATATTATATTTATCTAAAATTACACATAATACATATAAGCATGTGTGCATCCACACATAGTTTAAATGAAGTCATGTAACTTGGGATGATAATGTTTCTTTCCAGGATCCACACACAAAAACCTCAGTATCAAGAACCAGAGGCCTCTTTTCAACTTGTCAGGAGAGTCCAATATTATCCCAACAAAATATAGCCTGTTCCTACTGCTCTTGGCTATCTCCCAGAAACTGAAGATAAGTCCTTATTTCAGAAGACAACAATGTTCGGAAACTCTACAAACTTGGAAGATTTGAGATGAGTCTAATCTGAAAGTCTTTTTCCTGAAAACTAGCTCTCATATACCAGAAGTAATTGTGTAAGATACAAAGAAAATGAAGTGTCCAATATATTATACATCTGTAACGCCTATGAAACACAATAGTTACCAACAAGGAAAAAAAACCTTACAGGTTAGTGACACCTGTACCTTCATGGTAAAGAACAGCTGTCTAATTGGACTTAAGGTCTGCACAACAGGAGGGAAATCATATCTAGTAATGTGAACCTAGCTAACTACATACCTATGATTAATGAGTTCATTAAGCCTGGGGAATAACCCAGTACAGCTACTTTCTTAAATCATAATTCCTAAATGTATTTTAAATTCTTATTCTTATACCCACACAGCAATGAAGATCTCAGACATCATTAAAGAAGCTTCTTTTTTGCAGCAGATGAAGATCATTTCAGAAAGACACCACTAGTCAAAATACAGAGAGCAACTGTGATACAGTGATAAACCTAGAACATACTCCATACAAATACTTTAAGGGAATATTGTAGAATAGGATGTGGGATATTCCCAGGAATTCACAAGGATGACCCCAGCTAAAACTCCTAGCAATAGCAGAGAGAGTACCTGAACGGGCCTTCTTCTGTAATCAGACTGGTGATTAACCTAGTTGTCATCATAGAACCTACATCCAGTAACTGACAGAAGCAGATGCAGAGATTCATATCCAAGTACCAGGCTGAGTTCCTGGAGTACAATCGAAAAGAGGAAGGAGGAATTATATGACCAAGAAGGGTCAAGATCATGACAGGGAAACCCAGAAAGACAGCTGAAAGGGAGCTAGTGGGAGCTTCTAGACTCTGGTCTGACAGCTGGAGAAGCTGCGAGGGACTGAATTCAGCCCTCTGCATATGGAGAACAGTTGTGTAGCTTGGTCTATCTGAGGGGCCCCTGGAAGTGGGACTAGGATCTATCCCTGGTGCATGAGCTGACTTTTTGGAGCCTATTCCCTAAGCCCATCCTATGGTGGGATGCCTTGCTCAGCCTTGATGCAAGGAAGTGGGGCTTTGTCCTGACTAAACTTGATGTGCCAGGCTTTGTTGACTCCCCATGGGAAGCCTTACCCTTTCTGAGGAGTGGATAGAGGTGGGTTGGGGAGGAAAGCAGGGGAGGAGTAGGAGGAGGGGAGAGAGGGGGAACTGTGGCTGGAATGCAAAATGAATTAAAAAAAATTTTTAAAAAGAAGCAAAAGAGTGTGTGAAGATTGCAAGATCCAAAGACCCAGGAGGTTTGTTGCATGATTGTGTCTTTTAGACATGTCAGACAAGTTACAACCATGAAATCAACAACATGGTTGCCTAAACTAGACAGGAACAATGAAAATACCAGTTGGCATACCAACAAGAATGGGTAAAATCTCAGAGGGTCCCACCCATAGATAAAAGCTATAGGCAATTAATGACTGATAAAAGAGGGAGAATTAGTATTCCCCAGGGATCAAAGCCCTAAATGATTTTCTAATACCAATTGCAAGTTGTGTTTATATATTTATTTGCATATATGTGTACTTAAACATATATGTTACAATAATTAAATAAAAATATTCCATAAATTTGAGAAGGAATATAGAAAGTAAAAGCTAGAAGATGAAGAGAGGGGAGAATTATGCAATTGTGTTTTAATTTAAAATGTAAGTATCTGAACTTAAATATGCAGCACTATATATAAGAAACTCTGACTAACCAGTTTTTAAAAAACTTTATTGGAACAATCAAAAATAAAGATTACCCATAAACTCCCAAGTCTTATCAGAGTTTAGGGAATGGTCTTCCGTAAGTTCAGTTCTGTTTTTCTCTTCAAATAACAGAAACCATTTATGCTTACAGTAGTTCTGGAACACGATGAAGCAGACAAACTAAAAGCTAGGATTCCAGTAAGGAAAAGGTCTTCATTTATTTGGTGAGAGAATGAATAGCAAAGTCAGGTGCCTATAATTCATTGTCTGCTTATTTTAAATACTTTTTAACAAGTGCTGTTATAAAATATGCCCATACCACCAAACAGAAGTTAACTAAAAATGCTACCTTGAACATTTCTTGCTGTAATGGTAATATTACAGAAAAAGTGAGATGTGAAATATTAAAGTTACGATATCAGTAACATTTACTGAGTGATTACAAATATTATTTTAATATTTTCAAATAATTTACAACTCTGTGAGAAATAGATAAAATAATTCATAAATTTATGAATTCATAAATACAAAAACATTGAGTCACACTTAAAATGACTGACAGAAAGTGTACTGAGAAAGAAAGGAAATGTTATTTGAACACAGGGAGCATGGAATTTCTTACATTATTACTGTCTTCATTAGTAAAGTCTAAAAACTAAAAGAAGATAATTCACAGAAACAATGATAGAAAACAATAGAAAAATTAGAATTCCATTCCAAAAGTAAGAAGTAAGTTGCTATTTCCTAAAACACAAGTTTATATTGGCTTTAGGAATTTTAATTTTTCAAAGATTAAAAATTATGAACAGTAGTACTAAATGTGAAAAATAAATAGAATACCATGTCCACTTGAAATGCTTCTGCATTAAAAATTGATACAACTGACTTTATTATAGACTTTCGTTGCTAATTGTACCATTTTAACTAAATATGAGAAAATAGTAATATATCAAAGCTATTTTACAGATGACAAATTCAAATAGTATAATTCTGCTTAAATTGTTTATTTTCATCTATGCATTCCCTGATCCAATTTACATAACATAGAATATTCTAAACCATCATTATTAGTCACTATGTAAATAAAACATTACAATATCTCAATGATTCATATTATCTTTAGAAGAGTTTCCACAGTTAAAATATTCTAAAGGCGGATTGCAATTTTGTCAAAGTATTCTTTGATTTGATAGCAATAAAGACATGTGAAGAAAGATGACTTTGGTTCTCTCCTTCTTATCAATAAATGTATTATTCACTTAATATCTGTTAACATGAACAGCATGTGATGGACTTAAGACTCATCTCTCAATGGCTAAATATATAAAGTGTAATAAAATTTAATTAGTAATAAAATTAATTACATTTAGCTCTCCTGTTATTGCACTTATTACCCTAAATTTCCCATCCTCCTCCTTTCTGTAGAATATATATCATATTTACTCTTGTTCTATATTTATATGCTGTCATTACTTCAGAATATTTTGCTTGCTTATAATTACATTAATCATATTAACATATTAGTTTAATCCTAATTAATGCATTAATTTCAATATCCACACAAGAATGGTATTAATTAAAACAAGAAAAATATTTATGCATGTGAATGTATGATCACGTGTTATTATTTGAAACTGAACCCTGGCAACTGCACATGCTACACAAGTTTTCTGACACTAAGCTATATCCTCACCCAGCCTATGAAATTTTTCTCATACTGTATTTATAGAAAATTCAATTGTGTGTCTTTAAACTTTAAATATTGAAACATTATCAATGAAAGACTGAAAAGTGCTATTTTTATGTACAAAAATTTTGTAAAATATGATTAACTAGCCATGTAAAAAATGAAGTGTGACACAGAGAGACATGAATCAAATCATTTTTAAAGTATCTTACCTTCTACCCACATACGAACTTCAGTGGGAGAGGATGTCACAACAGGATCTCCCTGGAAATAGTGGAACAAGCGTGCCATTTCTCAGAATGGACAGACAAAATTTCAATAGCTAAGAATGAAATAGTAAAACTTAATTAGGTTATTCATTTATTTATTCATATACTCTAAATTTTATATTCATATATTATAAGGTGTGGATGTTTGGAGGAAAATACGTGGCCATTCATTAATAATTAAATCATTATTTGTTGAACAGCTGTTGAAAAATACAGAAAATTCAAATAAATATCCCAATTTCTGTTTTGTACTGAGTAGGAACTGAAGGACTCCACCAAGAGAGATTGAAAAAATACATAAACCTTAATTAACTTTAAAAGTACAATACAAAAATTTTTAAGAAGTTTATGCTTATCTGCACAGAAAACTGTTTTATGCAGCAGGGGGCATCTGAGTCAAACCAAAGAAAACTAGACAAAAATGACCCATTGGGGGAGATGATAGAATTTTCCCCACCTACAAAAATTAGATATACAATTCTTTCTGGAATCAAACTATTTATTCTCAGATGATTATTAGTCTTCATAATTTTGAAGAACCCTGTCCCTTTCCCCATTTTTTTCTGCAGTTTTCAAGGTCCATGCTGTAACACTTAACTCTTTTTTTTTTTTTGTTTTTTCGAGACAGGGTTTCTCTGTGGCTTTGGAGCCTGTCCTGGAACTAGCTCTGTAGACCAGGCTGGTCTCGAACTCACAGGGAACACTTAACTCTTAATCCCTACATTAAGCAAAATCCAAACCAGGCATGGTGGCACAATCCTATAATTCCAGTTCTTCGGAGACAGAGGCAGAAGGATCAGAAATTCAATCTCATTCTCTGGCTAAGTAGAGAATTTGAGGTCAACCTGGGCAATGTGAGGCCATGTTTCAAAAGACAAAAAATAAATATGACAACAAAGAAAATGCAAAAGTGGCACATTAATAACAATTTAAGAGATAAGATTGTGATATTAAAGACACTCTCCAAACCTGTTTTTCATTTTACTTTCTATATTTTAACTAAATTATATTACCATATAGAAGTACTTTACAATATGTAAACAATATTCATATCTAAAAAGGTGTTTTAAAATAAACAAAGCAATTCTCTAACAAATATTAAATGTAGGTCTCACAGTGTTATCCTAAATAAGGAAGATCAAATTAGATTAATTGTATCACCATTCTCTCCCTCCTCACTTAGCCCAATTTACTCACACCCCTATTTACATAATTATTTCATTTCTTGGATTACTACAAAGTATTTTGTTTACCTGGACCTTGCTCTTCAATAAAACTGAGTTTGAAATTTGACTCAAATTGAGGAAATGTCATGGACTAACAGGATTTCTAGACCAATGCTGTCCAATAGAAGAACATTCAGCAAAGTAAGAATCTTCTACATTAACACTGTTCAATATGGTAGTTATAAGTCATATATGAGCATTAAGCAGGTAAAATTGTAGCCAACAATACTTGTGGACACAATAAATTTTTGTTAAGTTGACAATTTCATTCATATTTATAATGCATTCTGGTTATTTTCATTATTTCTTATCTCTGTCCCTCCCCATTAGTCCCTGCCCCGCCCTGACTCTTTTCCAGATACCTGACTTCATTTTGTTTTGTGGCCCATTTACTTTAAACAGCGTCATCTATCCTTTGGGCCTGTTCACTGTAGTACAGTGGGAGGCACTAGAGTTAACTTTAACTGTACTTGATTTTAATTTATTGAAAATTAATGATTACTACATTGCCAACACAATGTTGGAATTTTCAGTCAAATATTAGGGTTACATACTTAGTAAATCATCTTAAACTACTAAGGCTACTAATGAAATAGATCAGAAAAAAAATTTGCTTACTGTCAGACGCCAGCTGTCTTAAAATACAGATGAAAGCAGCAAGGAATCCACCAGCACGATGTGTGAGGATAGCAGAGACTATACAGGACAGAGAGGGTGGGAGATAAAATACAGATTTAGGTTAAGCATCAATGGTGAACTATCAAAGCTTTTCTCGATTATAAGAATAGATTTGATATTAGTATGTCACTTATGAGGTCCTGATATTCTGCAAAAAGTTTGTTCCAGTCAAAATGAAAATATGTCTTGTCATTCAAATATATGTATTTGATGAGTAAGTGATGTGTGCTTATTATATGCAAGCATGGGGAACTGGACTAGTTTAAAACATGTAGTTTGGCTGTGATTTCGTAGCGTTATTTAAAGTCCTCTAAGTTAAAAAAAGTGGGTCTTCAGTATGCAATGGGAATAATTTTTTCCATTCTTTTTCTCTAACCTACTCAAATGATTTGATTTTTTTGCCTTTCTGGCACCCACTGCTTTTCTTTTAACTGTTGATAAGAGGACTGTGGCCTGTTTTCCCAGACTGCTGCAAATCCTTATGTCTGTTTATACAAACCATTCACCCTTGGTTCTTATCTCAGCACTTACGAATGAAAATAAAAGAAAGGAAACAAACATTGGCAAAATAAAACTTAAAACTAAACTATTTGTGGTCTAAAATAGTGGAAAATTTTCTTTTCAGACCCCAGACTCTATTCCTATGAATGTTGTGTAGCTTTGAAAAGAGCTAATTAACCTTGCTTTATGCTCAAGGGCTTGGGTCTACAGCCTGTGTAGGGTGCTGAGCTGGAAACTGGAGGGCCCCTAATTATTAGCATTTTAATTAAGCTGGATGTATTTTAAATACACAATAGATGTCCTATTACCACATCCAAGACATTAAAGCGTTAAAATTTAAAGTGAACCAAATTCTACAACAGCAGCTGAACTGACCACGGTTATATCTGTGAGAGAATTATATAAATAATGCTGACAAGGATCATAAAAGGTGAATCATGGGCTCAGGGGATTTAAACATTTAAACAGCAGTTGGACTGCTGTCTAATCAAGCCATCCCCCGTCAAGGTGCGGGGGGTAGGAGGGGGGGGAAGAAAACGGAAAAAAGCCAACATTCTAAGGTAAAAACGGCCAGCACAGTATGCCAAAAGCCAAAATTTGTGTGAAAATTTCCTCACGCGGAGCTCAAATCCTCCTTCCCAGAACTCACACCCCCTTTTCCCCCTATCCCTCCACGCTGTGGCCAGAGCTCACGACGAAGAGAAATCTCGGGATTTCCGCCTGAGAGAGGGGCCATTCAAACTCCCAACCAAGGGGCCAAACTGTCAGCGGAGCGCTGCCTTTTCCCGCCCTCGCCTTCCCCTCCGACTCCCGGGCCACCCTGTCCTCACCCGAAGTTCCGCCTCCGCTCCCTCCGGACCTCTTCCCACCCGGCGAAGAGCGACGCCGGGCGCCCGTCTGGACGGTGTGGGGACGCGGGGCCACCCTGGGGAACCCCCCGCAGCGGCCCGTGGCCGTTGGCTCCCACCCTCCCTTCGGCCCGGGCGCCTCGCTCCGCGACTCCCGCGCCTCTCCCTTCCCGGACCACGCGCGCTTCGGAGCAGCCCGCGAGGCGGCTTGTCCTCAGGGCGCCCAATGGTCCCGGCCGAGCGCCGCAGCCCCTCGGAGGGGCACGACGGGGCACGTCACTTACTTGTCCGTCGCTCTAGCTCCGTGGTCGGGTCGCCAAGGGGGACGGGATCCCCGTCAGCGGCCGAGGCCGGCCATGGAGTCGCCTCCGCCTCGCGCCCCGTGCCCCGTGCCCCAAGCCGCGCTCGCACTCAGCCGCCGGCCGACGCGTGCTGAAGAAGCTCCGCTGGCCGTCGACGTGACGTAGCGCCTGCTCGGGGAGGGGGGCGCGGGGGCGTGCGCCGCCGCGCCTCGGGCCGGGCTTTGACCCTTGACCCTTGCCGCTCCGGGGGCACCCGAAAGCCTCCCCGCAAAGTTTGCTCGGCCTGGCGAACTGTCGGAAAAGCCGGCAGAGCTCCTTATGGAGTCTCGCGCGACATCACGCGCGCCCCCATGGCACTCGCTGAAAGAGCGTGAATTCAGCGGAGGGAGAAAACTCGCTGGGGAGCAACAGGTGGCCCTAGGCTCCCGAATAAAGGGATCCTGCCCCGGAGACCTAAGGCCACGGGAAAAGTGCCCCTTCCTAAAGTCTGCACAGAAGCTACCTTCCCTTACCTAATCTTCACAGCCTCTATGATTGAGGTCCTGACTTCGGGGTGAGGGCGGAGGAGTCCGGAGAGGCTAGAACTAGGGTCTTTTGTAGTTACCCACCGTTCCGCGGATGCTTCGGATTAGTTCAAGTAGTTCCCCCGTATTAATGTGCCGTGGACGGACGGAGATGCTGTGTGTGTTTAAAGTAGCCCCACGGAAGTGTCCTGTTTTCTCACTGCGTCATTCGCTTTCACTGGAGCACAGGTGGCCCTAAAAAAATTACATCCCTTGACCCCTTGACGTTGTGAATCTGAATCTGTAGCCTCCATTTCAGACAAAGCTGAAATGATACTCTTGGGCTCTTGCAGCCCCGCGTATCTGAAAAGCCCTTTTCCCTGCGCCAACCGATAGGGAAGCTGTGGGTGACAGACATTGTGCAATGGTGGGTAAATGCACACATTTTAAAATCCGTTGTTAAAGAAAGCATCTAAAAGTGACAATAAAGTAAATCAAGCTTTCTATTAATACCCATAATCACTGAAAAACATTTCTCCAAGGATTTCATCACCTCCACCCCAAAGGCTGTAAGGTTCACCAAAGAAAATCACTGAATTCTGAATACAGCTGAAATTCATCTGGAAAATAATCTTTCTTTCTTTCTTTCTTTCTTTCTTTCTTTCTTTCTTTCTTTCTTTCTTTCTTATTATAGATGGGGAAACTGAGACCCACGTAGAAAAATACTTGTTTCAAGTTCCATGTTGATAAAAGAGCCTAAACACCTATACCCCATTGTAGTTCTTCCACAAACACCTCACATATATCATATTTAGAGAATTTTGTAGTCAAGTTTAGGTTTGTCTCCCAGGATCTAGGTACGAAGAAGGGACGGGGGAGGGGGTGAATTCAAACACTAAGGATGAATGAGGGAAAACAGATGATGATAAGTGGGGGAAAATAGATGCAACACAGAAAAAAGGCGTTTTACAGGCATGAATATACATGAATCACTTCAGATCAAATGAAATTATTAGAGCCAGTTAACAAGCCAGGGAAAACATGCTGGCTCATGTCCATTTTTACAAAGGTAGATGTTTACCACCTTTATCAGATGTCTCAAAGTAGCTTCTCTCCTGCTTTCTCATTTTATGCATAGCCACTGTACATATGCAAGCAGTTACTATTATTACTACTACTATTATTATTACTGATGTAACATTGGAATGCCTACAGTGAAATTGTCTTAGGTTTCAATATTTTGGTGCAGTATTCAAAAGCCTTTGTATATACAGAACCTGGATTAGGTCTGGCACATTCAAATTGTTAAAACCTTACTTTTCTGTTATTTAATTAAAGGGGCATTTTTATATAGAATCTCTGTTTAAAATTAGGGCATAATACTTCATTTGTTGCTATTGCCAAGGTTTCAGCATCCTGCAAGTTAATCTGATAAACTAATCTGTGCTAATTTGTTAATAATTATTGCCAACCTCCCTCTTAAAATGTGTGTAATTTAACTGTAGCTTTGTGTAATGTCAATCACCAAGACCTGGCAAGGTTTAATTATGCCTCCTGCCCCTTTGTGTTTAGCACTTCAGATGTTATATGTAGACGTGCGCATGAGCGTGCGCGCACACACACACGGATGTATTTATG
Source organism: Microtus ochrogaster (assembly GCF_000317375.1). Taxonomy (NCBI): domain Eukaryota; kingdom Metazoa; phylum Chordata; class Mammalia; order Rodentia; family Cricetidae; genus Microtus; species Microtus ochrogaster. Next base: position 4,292,954 of record NW_004949111.1, read on the forward strand.
TAAAAAAGCAGGCCAACTTAGAATGAAACATTGCAGGAATATAACATAAACTAAAATCCTCTAATTATAAGTAAAGGGGTTTAAGTACACAGTGTGGGGACAATGGTATTACTGTTTATGAGTAATGCATCACAGATTTCAGAAGTTTCACATTCACCTTATTCCCTCCAACAAATGATATATCATTAACAAAAAGCAAAAATTAATTTTAAGACTACATAGCCACCATCATATTTGTTACCTGGATAGTAATTATAAACCAAAGCTTAATAAAAAAATCAATAGCTCACTGGCATAAAAATTAAAACTACATAGTCTTGGTGATCTTATTACTGTCAGGGTAATATTGGCACAGAATTTCTAACACAATTTTCATAATAAAAACCATATCATATATGAGTATAATATTTACATTTTCTCATGCTCTTCTGAATATATTGTACTCATATAAGCATGTATGCATGATTCTCTGTCTCTGTCTCTGTCTCTCTCTCTCTCTCTCTCTCTCTCACACACACACACACACACATACACACACATACACTAGCATAAGTTTTCCTTGTCTTTTCTACCATATAGGAGCACAAGATAAAAGTGCTATGGCACATTCCTCTATTTTTCATGATATACATGAAATCATGAATTCTGTTTAACTATGTAATCACAATTAATTCATATTTCCTCTTCCCTTCTTTGTAAGGTTCAAGTACCTCAGACAAGATAGACGTCTGATTTGCATAAACAGAAACAATTTCATAAAAAACTCAGTTAACCTAACATTCATCATAGTGAATATAGATAATAATGTATTGCTTACTTCATATTTATTAACAGTAAAGCATCAGAAGCAGATCTTAAGTGTTCTTATCATAAGAGAGAAAAGACAACTATGTCAGATGTTAATTATCTTCATCATGATAATCATGCCACAATGTACATGTAAACCAGAACACCACAGGCTGTACACATTAGATGCATCTATTATTTTTATTTGTCAATTAGTCCACACTAAAGCTATATAAATATAAATTAAAAACATTTTTTTCAAAACAGCCTAGAAATGTAGTCTTCCCAAGCAAAATAAAATTTGCACAGTAGAAATTCAGAAATATGCTTGTGAAGACATACATAATGCCATCTTTAATCAATTCTTTAATTCCTAAAATATATATTCTTTATCATTACATTATTGGCTAATGAAAGCAGTAACAACAAAAATAATCCACTTTTTCACTTCCCTATTTTCTTCATCTATCTTCTATACAGAGCAGGCACAGTCGCTTAACATCATTCAGCTATAAATTTATAAAAAAAAAAGTGACTCACCTATAAATAAACAGCAGGTTGTCACGTTTAGGATGGAATTCAAACAACACTGACTCTTATAAGTCCGAGAGCTTGCCACCAGGTCTGTACTCTGAGAAATGCTTTCCAAATCTAATCTATTCCCCTAAGCAACAGCCTTGATCCATCTACTGGTCTCTCTGACGTGATTTGCTGTACTGTAGTAACATCCAGTCACATGGCAGCTGCATGGGAGGGGGTATGTAACAAGTACCTTACAAATCATTCTCAGCATCTGTATGATGCCGTGAGAGCTTCAGAGTATCTCTACATATATTATATCTTAATTGAGCCTGACAGCAAAGTTTTGAAAATGATCCGGAGGAGAGACTGTTAATATCTATCAGAAGATGAGGAAGCTGAGGCTCAGGAAGATTGTATTATTTGCCCAATGCAGCACTGTATGCTAATGGGGAAAAAAACACAGACTTGAACCCTTTTTAAAACTTCCTACTTAGTGTTTTATCTATCACTTCTCAAATAAGAATATCAGAGAGTTAATGTTTTCATAATTTATTGAAATTATTTCATCTCCTTCAGAGATTCTTCTTTTTCAGAGATTAATGAAAATTGTATGCATATCATAAGTGTAAGGTTTAGCTTTCTGGACAGCAAACTATTTTGGCAAAAATTCTACCCCTCTAAAAATTTCCCTTTTCGCTTATTACTATTATTATTGCTATGTCTCTGATAAATAAAAATGTCTTTATTTACTGACCTGACACCATTTACTTATTGGAATAAAACTATTGCCCAGTGCTAGTGGTCTCCAAATCCTTATTTGGTATACATATCCATTTCATTGTTTATTGGTTTAAGTTCAAATAACCTTCCCAAACTACCCCCATAAGCAAATTGTGGTTATTTATATCTGTAATTCCCAAATTTAGGAGGTAGAGACAGGAGTCCTAGGCCAGTCTGAATTGCAAAGTGACACTTTTTCTAAAAAACAAACAAACAAAGCTAGCTGCTTTGGTCAATTTTTTGATAAGTTTTGTCCTTACAATCACAGATAAGAATGAAGAACACATCCTCATAAGCATATGTGCAGACACACAAGCAACTATGCACAGAAATTTACAAAATAAATCCCCCTAATAAAAAGTCCTTAGTGCATTAGTTAATATTTGAGTGGGATAATCCAGGAATATTGAAAAAAGTCTATGGATGAAGAAGATTCAAGATGATTGTGGCCATTCTTTAAACAAGAGAAGACATAGAATATATTGATCAGAGATCACTAGTGAATTTGGAGTGATAGATATAGAATCCAGTTTTCAAGTACTATTAATAAAGAAACACCCCAAAATATTGAATATTCTGGTATTGTTCAATACCAGAAACTGTGTTAACATTTATTTAGTGTTTCTTTTAAAAAAGCATAGTAGTATGCCCTACTGTGCTAGAACCAGTAAAAGGCACATTTCATAAGATAAATCCCAATGAATCTTCTCAAACTGATAATTCCTACATAAAAGGACAAGAAACAGAGAATTACCTGTGCAATGCACTATAAAAATTAATTTGGCTGTACTTATAGCACTTGTATTAGGTAGTTATTTTTATTCCCATTTCCTCAATGAGAAAACTATTTGAGATATGCTGATACTTCTACTGTTGCACAGCTTATAAATAACAGAAACAGGCCTGGAATATTTCTAAAAATGCAAGATTCATACCATACACCTACATTTACAGAGTCGAAAAATAATGAGAACTGAGGAGATGGCTTAGTCATAAAATGCTTGCCAGAGAAGCATGAGTTCAATCCTCAGCACTAATGTATGCAAGCAGGTCATAGGATATAATCCCAGTACTTGGTAGGGAGAGATAGAAGGATCGCTGGGGCTTGCTGGTCACCTTCTATCCAAATTGCTGAGCTCCAGATTCAGTGAAAGATGCTGTCAAAAAAAAAGAAAGAAAGAAAGAAAGGAAGAAAGAAAGAAAGAAAGAAAGAAAGAAAGAAAGAAAGAAAGAAAGAAAGAAAGAAAGAAAGAAAGAAA
>NW_004949111.1:4296400-4315188 GCF_000317375.1 Microtus ochrogaster
AAGAAAGAAAGAAAGAAAGAAAGAAAGAAAGAAAGAAAGAAAGAAAGAAAGAAAAAATAAACACCACTGGACATTCATAGAGGAAGACATTCAACATTAGACAACAACAAACTCTGGCTGCAAGACATATGCACATATGTACTCATCAACACAACACACACATGAAAGAGAATATTGAAAAGTGCTATAAAAGCCAAAGTTAACATTAAAATTTGAAAAACTAAAAGAGCTGAAGGACAATTTAAAAGAAAGAAATAATCTTTTAAAGTAATTGTAGACTATAACTAGTGGACAAAGATAGATCAGGTACAGTAATGGAAAGACTTAGAATACAAAACATATGGAAGATTAAGAGTTAATTGCAAAAAACAGCCATATATAACAGAGGGAAAGGAGGTTGAAAATACTAGGCATGTTGGTAAGCAATGAAGATTGATAGAGGCCAATAAGGTATCCACAATGGGACTGAAAAACATAAGAGTAGGTCCAAATTTAAGTGTCAGTTCAGGTAACAGCAAGACTTTAAAAGAATATTTTAGAAAAATATAATAAGATAATTGTTATTGAATACTTAAACACACCTGGTGGTGTTCTAAGTCACTTTTACACTTTAGATAATACAAATTGAATAAAAGCCCTATAAAATCGGAACTAGATGCTTTCCAAATTGTTTCGATGAAGAAACTGCGGTTAACCTTGGGAGTGGCAAGAAACGCCACCTGACCAAACCAGAACACTGAAAATGGAACAACATGTATGCATGATTGAGCAGGGCTACGCAGTGTGAAGACTAACAACCCTACAGTATTGGTGACCCTTGAAGGCATCACCTTATTTTATAAACAAGTAAAACAATTAATGTCAATGGTGATGATGATGATGACAATGTTGAACTAGCCAGAAAAGCAGATCATATTCAGTGAACTCTGATTAAGAAGTGATAGGTGCATGTGACTCTTTTCCTCCCTTTTGTGAGAAGGTTGCACTACTGTAATCCAGGCTGTCCTGGAAGAAAAGGGTTTCCTGTCTCAGCTCCCTAAGTGCTGGCATTATACCATCACATCCCATTTGAAAGCTCTTTAAATGGTTTTGATCCAACATACTCATTCTAAAAACCAAGTTACTATCTTAAGGAAGTTAATAACATAAACACACAATTAAAATTCTCTTTTCTTCCATTATCTAAATTGATTCATTTAATATATCCTCTACCTAGTTGGAGCTTTAAAGTACATATACACACAGAGAGGAGGGTCAATTATCAGAACAGAAACTAAGAATAAATCTTTTTTTGCCAATTTCGTTATTTCTTTTTATTGATTTTTATTGAGAATAACTCTTTAGAACCTCTATAGTAATCCGAAATTAAATGCATGAGCTTCTGTTTTGAAAAACAGAAAAAGAAGGATATAAAGTTTAGATAAATAAGGACTTCCCACAGGGCAGGGCACTGGACTTCTCTTAGGACTGGAGGGGGAGGGGGAGAGCGGAGTGGGAGGGAAGTGGGAAGAGAGGAGGAGGTGGAAATGTTTAATAAATAAATAAATTTTTAAAAAGTAAGTAAATGGTAGATTTTTAATTTGAACCAAAGCCAACTAGTTCCATATTTCTTGCCCACAGAAGGTTAATTGAAGTATTTACTCAGAAGAGATGTTTCATAGTGGAAAATAAATAGATGGGATAGCCAAAAAGGCCAATATTGGAAGTGTGAGAAAAGGCATAGGGACAAAGAAAATTGAGTTCCATAGGATAAAAGGATGGTAAAAATTAGGGAAAACGCATCAAACTTTTCATGGAAATTCTTTTTTTCTTTTTTTATTGATTTTTATTGAGCTCCACATTTTTCTCTGCTCCCCTCTCTGCCTCTCCTCTCCCCTTCAACCCTCTCCTAAAGTCCCCATGCCCCCAATTTACTCAGGAGATCTTGTCTTTTTCTACTTCTCATATAGATTAGATCTATGTATGTTTCTCTTAGGGTCTCATTGTCTAGGTTCTCTGGGATAGTGACTTGTGGGCTGGTTTTCTTTGCTTTATGTTTAAAAACCGCTTGTGAGTACATGTGATAATTGCCTTTCTGGGTCTAATGTATTACATTTGAGTTTTTTTTTTCTTGTCCCAGAGAACTGATTTGGAATCCTAGTGTATCACCTACCGTATATTTACTGGTAAACAATGGGGGAAATGTTAATTATCCTTATGTGTCATGTTTTGAAATCAATAACATTCATTTGAATTACAACTCCCATTTCCTCTCTGTCACACTAACCCTCTTAGTTTTTAAAGTTTCTTCTAGAAGTTTTAGTACACATGTAGGCAACAGCCATGTCTATACATTATGTCTTAATACACAGCATTTAAATAATCAATATTTTTGAGGGTGATGAAACACACACACCAGTCTCCTCAAATTCCATAGTAGTTAAAAGCATGTCACAATAGGTGACGCTTTTCACTCCCACCTTTGGAGTAATAACCTAAATCTGAAGATTCTAGAGGAGTTAAGATTGAAACTCTTTGGTGCTTGTCAGCAATCTACTGGTGGGTTATCAGTTCTCTAGGCAAGAGATTGAGGCAGAGAACATTAAAGTTTCTGGCTGATAAGTGGCTAAAGGGGAAAGATATCAGGAATACAGAGTACCTCAATGCTATTTGAGAAGCAAGGTGGGAAGTTGAACTTTAGACAAGCATGTGCTACTTCATTGCTTGGCCACAGGGCCAGTACACTGCCAACAAAGTTTTTGCTCTTTTAAATTTCAGTACAATTCCTTCGGGGAAAAAAAAAAACCTTAATGTTTATGCTGGCTTCTTTCCTGAGCAAATCTTTCTGCTATCAAACAAGCTAAATAGTCTTTTCATTAAAGGAAATGCTGCAAAAACTTAAATGTACAGATGCTAATGCCAAAATAGCAAGTGCTAATTATCAGCAAGGATGTACATACAGCTTTGTGAAACACTTATTCTTAGTTCTCCATTTATATCCTGTAAAATTCATTGCCATCTATTTGTAAAGACAGTCCTGAAGGCTTTTAATGATTGAATGTCATGGGAAGATAGTGTTCTCACCACAGAAAAGTAGTTACACATAAGAGAAAATGGAGTGCGTTATCAATATTTCTTGTTCTTGAAAAAAATGACTTAATATCTATAATAACGTCAAAAACCATGAGTGTGTATCCTTGAGGACAGTGGGTTCTTCTTAGAATCTTAATAATAGCACTTTGTCTATCTTAAAAGCCAAGTTATTCCTGAACAAGTATGTGACTTCAGATTAAAGCTGGAGCATCAAGACACATGATTTAAAATTATAGTACATCTAAGCATAAGGGTTAATGCCTGGAAGAAACTGAAGCAGGATTATTTCTGGAAGTTCAATGCCAGCATGAGTTACTTAAGAGTAACTTGCAGCAAACTCTGGACTAGATTCTAAAATCCTGTTTTAAAAATGAAATAGGTAAAATTATATTACAAGACTTAGTAATTAAAGTAATATGAGACTAGGATAAATCCAGATGTATCAACCAAACAACAGAATACAGGCTGCTCTCTTAGCTCTGGGATCTCAGATGAGTGACTGTGGACAGGGGTCTGGCAATTATTGCTTGAGAATTGTTTTAAGAGTCAAGTGAATAGAGACTGCTTTCATGCCTGAGACAATAATTAATAAATAGAAGCAATAGATTATACAGAACACAAAGTCTTTTTAAAAAAGCAAAAAATTTGGATCAGTTGTCACCAGGTGGGAGGCAGAGGCAGTCGATCTCTGAGCTGAGGACAGCCTGGTCTACAGAGAGTTTCAGGACAGCCAGGGCTACACTGAGAATATATAGGAAAATATATTTGCACAACTAATGTTTGATTGGGAGCTAATATGCAAAAATATATAAAGATATCAAGCCACCGATTCCAAAACAGAAATAATAACCTCGAAATCTGGCTATTGGACCCGAATAGGGATTTATCAAAGGCTTGCAGTAACTGATTGATGGATATAGGAAAAATGGCTAAGCATCACCAATAATTAGGGAAATATACATTAAAACTGTGGTTAGGTATCACGTCATAGCTGTTATAATCATATAAAAAGCCAAATGTGTTATAGGAGGTATCTAAAAAGGGTCTTCTTGTGTACTCTTGGTGAGAATATGTTTTGGCATAACCATCATGAAAAACAAAATGGAAATTTCTCAAAAAACACAACAATAGCAGTCAGAAATCTATGTTAGAGATATATATCCAAAGGGTAGCTACATTCTCATATGCATAATAGCAGTATTTGTAATAATGAAGATATGAAATAAACTGTTTTCCATCAGCAGATGAATGCATAAAAATGTAAATAAATAGACATAAAATATTATGCATATATTATTCTACCTTTAAACTGTGTTAATGTAGTTGAGACTTCAACCTATAGGACAAAAAGCAAAGTGAATTTAGTCAAATATATAAAAAACACTGCTTGAACTCACTAGCACAAAATATTAAAATATTTAATTCATAAAACCACAAAGTATTCTTTAAAGTGGTGGAGGAGGAAATATTCCAGGGAATAGATACTGTTAAAAATACAAATTTTCAGTTAGAAAGGAATAAATTCTAAGGATTTATAATACACCTTTGCATTGTAGTTAATAATATATGAGAGTATATCTTAAACATTTTTAATCATGGTTAATCATTTCTAAATATTAACACCTGTCAAATATCATATGCAAGATATTTATGTATATATATAACATATATATACTTTTGACTACATTTTAATATATCTGGGAAAACAATAAAATTTATATTTTAAAAAGTAAATATTATTTCTTGTTTATCTTTATTATTATACAAAGCAGTGATTTGTCTTCCTCAAATAAGAACTTTCAAAATATATTAACATTCATTGATTCTGAATGGATGGATTTAATATACTTAATTTCACTATCATTTTCCCTAGGTGTATTGTAAATGAATATTTAACTGCACTGAGTTAGACTACATTCAAAATTCCTACATTAGACTGGAAAAAATACTAGGAGCCTCATATCCACTTACCTCTGGCATGGGCAAATTAAATCTTCTCAAGCTCAGATGATCTAAATTATTTCTCCCATCTGAGTTTCTTGGGTTTTCTCTTTATTCAAAAATCAGACAGTCTTATTCCTGTGACTTGCTTAATTACCTTGAACATATTATCTAATAATTCTGAGCCTCAATTGTTTCATTTGCAAAACAGTGCCAATAACACCTCAAAGCGCTGTTTGTGGATCAGTTGAATTTGTGTGCTCTGTAGCGTAAATGTAAGGTGATGCATTATTTTTCTTAAAATTAGAACATATCATTTAAAGCTGGTGCTCATTCTTTCGTAACAACATCAGAAAGTTGTAAAGGAAAATCTGGCTTTCATTTCAAAAGGCACAGCAGCATAATACCTCTAATGTTTTCCTCGTTTTTGTGCAAAGAAGTGATTGTACAGGGACATTTAGAAAGGAAAGTGCAACCCTGAACCTTCTTTCTTATGCACAAGACCTTAAGGATCCTCATTAGAGAAAAGAGGTGCAAGATAAAATTGCTTATCATGTTCTGTTTTTTTATACTGATAAACTGTCTGGTTTTCACAATCATTTACCTTTTATAAATGGTAGTACTATTTTTTAGAAAATAGAAGATAGAAAATTATTTATTATTATATCTTATTATTTAGAATAGAAGATAGAAAATTATTTATTATTATAGAATATTATTTAGAAAATAGAATTTCTTTTAGAAAATAGAAAAATGCCAGTCTACCTAGAGAGCTTGACAATGTCACTGGCTACAGTACTGAAATGGCATTATCTAAAATTATAGAGCCATTTCAGTTTTCTATAGCAGATCAGATGTGAAAAGGAATAAATGAGTGTGGGAACTAAGAAGTCATATCACTTGTTTAATCACAACTGATTTTGGACCATGTAAAGTTTTCTTAAGTATCACACCTGAGTCCATGACAGGAACAGTGCTGATATGAAGATATTGTGGCATTCCAAGACTTTAAAGGGCATTTTGTTGATATTTTGTTTTAATTCTATGTGTATAGATGTTTTACCTAGATGTATTCATGCAATGCCCATGGAGGTCAAAAAGAGTACATTCCCCTGAGTCGAGTTATATGTAATTTCTAGGCATCCCATGGGTGCTGAGATTCAAACCTGTGTTCCCTGTACAGTGCTCTTAAACAGTGAGTCATCTTTTTGTCTTCTCAAAGCTATTTTTGAGTGTAATTGCAAATACCTTATTTCATTTCTCTAATTGGACAGTAAGGAATGTGTGATGAAAATGTAACGTACCTATGTAATGAGAATGTATTGTTAATTCTCTCTCCCTCTCTTCATCCCACCAAAGGCATCAAGTTACTCACGAGTTTTGTTTTATTACTGAGTTAAATCTATATTTTTGGTTTCTGTTATGACAGTCAGATATAGTATCCTATGCAAATTTTAGAATTCTAAGATATTATTTCCTACAAAGAAAGTTAAAATAGAATTTTGAGAGAAAGCTTAGCTCCAAAGAAGTCTAGTTCAACATACATAAAAAGGTTATTACAATCTTATATTTTTCATTATGCCCACATTATAAATCACTGTTAAAAATATGACATGAACTGGCTAGTTCACCATCCTGTAAGAACACAAAGCAAGTAGCTGATTTAATGAAAAGGAAAAAAATTGAAAGGGAGTCACAGGAGGCCTATGTGATCAGAATGCTAATAGGAACCACTAACGTCACTGATATCTCTGCTCGCTCTCGAGCCATTCCTCATTTATGAGTCACTTTGAAATCAAGGCTCTACATGCTAAGGGAAACCATTTATTTAACCTTAATTTATCTGAACAGGATCAATCCAGCACAGTTTGTCAGTTTATCAGCCGGCTTTATTTTATCTGAATGTCTGTCTCTGGATCTCCTGTTAGGAATACAGAGCTAAAGAAAATAACTAATAAAAGATAAGTTTCATTTGTGGAAATAGTATTTATATATGAGTAACCACTTTAGAATATTTCTTCCTTCCAGTTGTTCAACAGATAATCTTTGGGATCAAATCAGCACTAACTAGGAATAACTGGCTTTGTATGATATTTCTAAATGAGGCACAATTGAAGTGCAGCCCATTTTATTTTGTAAACTTAATATTGTGAAACATATGTGACCTAGTAAACACGCTAGTGTTGTGACTTTTAGGTTAAATTGTCCTATTTGAAAACAGAATGACCAATTATCTTTCACTGCCTTGAAAAGCTACAAATCTGGCCAAACTGCAATGTATGAAACTCTCGAATAATTAGTAAAAATATTTTTAAAAGGATATCTCTGCTTCTAAGTTTGCTTCTTTGTTATCGAAGTGATATTGAACATCCTTGTCTTCAAGGATTCAGCCTTCTAAAACTAAGAGCCCCAATAAATGTTCTCTTATTCATGATATTGTATCATAGTAATAGAAAAATAACTGAGATATATATGTATTATTACATAAATGAAACTATGTACACAAACTAAGGTTTTATAATCAGAAATAATTCACAAATATATGATTAAAAAAAGAGGTTATTGTCAGTACTAGCCCTCGGAACTATTATAAAACAATTTAGGCTCTTTAGGGACTTTTCATAATTCATCTCATTTAATTCTCACAAAATTGAAAGAAGATAGGTATTTCACTGTTCCACAGATGGGGAAATTGATACTTGATGAAGGTTTTTTTTTCTCTTTGTTTCTTTCTTTTAATCTGATTCGAATCTTGGACTTCACACATGAAGGAATACTCTCTACCACTGAGCTACAGTTGTATCCCTTAGAAAAGTTAATATCAGAAAGTAAAATATGGTGGAGTCATGATTATAACTCAGAGGTCCAGATCCAGAGTTGTCAGTTTTATGCAATATGCCATATTTAATATTGTCTGCATTTCTTAGCAGTTGTCACCAGGCTTTCCGAGTATGAGGACAGTTATATACAGAAAACTCAAACTTGCAGCAGATGTTCTTGTCACTGAGCCCTTACAATCTTTAGCTCCCCTCTTCCATTCTTTTCCCTGAGCCTTAGGTATAGGATTGCATTGTAGATATATCAACTGAGACTGGAACCCCCATTTTCAGAGGTTCTCTTCATGTTGACCAGTTGTGGCTGTCTGTAATGGTCTCTGCTGTAAAAAGAAATTTCTTTTATGAGGAGCGAGAACTACACTTATCTACGGGTACAATGACAAGTGCTATGAATACAGTCAGACATTGTACTGGTGTAGGAAACTGATAGTAGTAATTTCTTCTCTAAGTTCCTTGCCCTGATCTGCCACAGGCAGTTCACTAGGCTTAAAGTACCAGATACTCTCAACCATGATTTCATTGAAAAGACCTGAATGATGAAAAAACCAGTTGGCATGTCATCATGGGTAGGGAAAAATCTCACAAGATTTCATCACTAGATGAAAAGTTGCAGGCAAATAATGACTTCTGAGAGAGGGAGAATCAATCTTCACTAGAATGAGCTACCTAATACTTTATTCAATACCAAATTGTTATTTCTAAAACCATAAACATAGAGGCAACATTAAATAGATTCAGCATGTAAATATAAATCTATGCATATGTAACAATAATAAGTAATTAAAAAGAAGCCATAAATTTGAGAGTGAGTTAGAAGGGGATCACAGATAGGGTTGGGGAGGGGAAAATGATAGTATACATACATGAAATTTTAAAAATACAAAACTATGGGTAGTTAAAAGTTTTTTGGTTTTCTTTTTTTTTTTTGGTTTTTCGAGACAGGGTTTCTCTGTAGCTTTGGAGCCTGTCCTGGAACTCCCTTGGTAGACCAGGCTGGCCTCGGACTCACAGAGATCCGCATGCCTCTGCCTCCCGAGTGCTGGGATTACAGGCGTGCACCACCACCGCCCGGCTCAAAAGTTTTTGAAACTATGGCTGTCATGCTTAAAAAAAGAGTATGAAGTATACTTACACATATAGAGAAAGTAAGCATAATATTTTCTCATACACCAAGTATCAGAATTTTGAGAGGACAATGTATTTGAGTAGCTTTCTAAAGGAAAAAAATTAATGGTGTGGGACAATTCTGTACACTGTCAATTATGTTTTAAATAAACTCTGACTGGCTAGTAGTCAGGCAGGAAGTATAGGCAGGACAACCAGAAAGGGGCAATGAGAACGGGAGAATTCTGGGAAGGAGGAAGCCCATTTCTTCCTAGTCCTGTCCAGACACAGAAGCAAGATGTGACCTACCCCACTGAAAAAGTTACTGAGCCATGTGGCTAGAATAGACATGAATAATGGGTTAATATAAGTTATGAGTTAATAAGAAACCTGAGCTAATGAGCCAATCAGTTTATAGTTAATGTAGATCTCTGTGTGATTTCTTTGGGCCTTAATGACTGCAGAAACTGGGCTGGAAGACCCGGTGGGACAAAAACCTCAGTCAACAAATGGCGCCCATGTGGATAACTGCATCCACATAAAACCTGAGTGAGCTTGAGAAGTAATTATAGACAGAAAAAGAATAGAGTAAAGCATGGATTATTGATAGCAACATTTTATCAGGTAGGCTCTGCTTGCAAGAGGCAAGGGTTCTCATTTAAAGAGAGGCTTCCTGACTCAGCTTTAGCTGCAAAACTTTGCAGCTCTTTTAAGAGGTCCTGCTAAGAAACACTTAAATGGTGCTGATGAAAAGCTGACAGCACACTTTTTGGTGGTGACAGGGACCTTGAAACACCATAGAGCTGTGGCAATAAACATGGCTCTGGCCCATGAGGCTGGAATCTCAGAAAGCTAAGGAATGGACTAGATCCAGCCGTCAATGCCATGGCTTTAATCCTCTCCATATTGCTTAGCAAATTAAAGACTCACGTGGTCAGAAAAAGAGAGATATACATTAAAGGGAGATGCTGAGGAGGAAGCCCATTTCTCCCTAGTCCTGTCCCAACCACAGAAGAAGGAAGATGTGTTTGCCCTGCTGAAAAAGGTACCGAGCCATGTGGCTAACATAGATAAGAATAATGGGTTAATATAAGTTATAAGAGTTAATAAGAAGCCTGAGCTAATGGGCCAATCAGTTTATAGTTAATATAGACCTCTGTGTGATTTCTTTGGGACTTAACAACTGCAGGAACTGGGCAGGACAGAAAACTCTGTCAACAACTTAAAACATCCTGACTGTATCAAAATCATAGAATCACAAAACAGTGTCAAAAGGAAATGTCATTCAACAATTTTCTGCAAAAATAATTGTTTTCTTTTATTCAATTAAAAATTAACCATTTTGTATCATCATCCATACCTAGTATCAAAATCATTACAAATGTATTAAATAGTTAAAATTTAAGGAAGAAATGGAGGTAAATATTTGTTGGTTATCAAAATGAACTCACTCTTTCTAAAGAAAAGTGTTTATGGGTCTAGTTAGATGTTTCAGCAATTAAGAGTATGTTTCTCTTGCAGAAAACCCAACCTCGATTCCCAGTGACCACATGTGGCTCACAACTGTCTCTAAGTCTAGTTCCCGTGGATATGATGCCCTCTTCTGGGCTCTGTAGTCACTCAGGTTGTAAACATACACACATACATATATACATACATACATACATACATACATACATACATACATACATGTAGACAAAACCACTCATTTGCATAAAAATCAAATTTAAAATAAGAAAAATATTTTAAATAACTATGTGATGAGAACACTTAAAAATATTACATATCTCAGGTTACTACCTCTTGCTCTATGTGCACTTCTTTTGCTGTAACCATATTAACCTAACTTAGATATATTTTTCAAAAATAATGTAACTAAAATGATGCATTGTTTCCCATGTGCTAAGGTTACTGCCATTCATTAAGGTCAATGTAGTAAAGAGAAATCATCACATTCCCCAAATGGTGGGTGTTTCTGTTTTTGAGGTATTAATTTTGCATACTATACTAATTGGGTCCTAAATAGAATTTAGAGATTCTCCTGTGACTATTAGCCCATGATATATTGTGGCCACAATAAGGACCTCTTTCCTTTTTAGTTTCCTCCCAATCCTTGCAGAAAGGAAATTTCTACTACTTTACTTCTTAGGGAGGTCGTCATAGATTTATTACATATAAAATAGTGATTAAAACATGATCCTTGTTGACCAAGGTGACCCAAAATTTGAGTAAAACATGCTATACTCGATTGTCAAAAGTTTATTCCACTGACCAAGGAAACTTCAGAGTTGGACAGAAAATCATACAGAAAATTATAAGGCATCCAAGGGAAATGGGGACAAACCAATCATTAAGTCATGTTGCATTTTCTTCTGGGTGCATAACTTACTATTTAATTCCTGAAGATTTTCCTCTCAGATATATCCTTCATAATTAAGAGAAATTTTAGTATATTTAAAAAATAAAGAGGTTAATATGGACTTATAGAACAATGTAGTCCACAATTTAAATTAGATCTTAAAAATATAACCCCTAACTGTCAGCTATTGCCCAGGAATATACTGCAAGAAAGCCATGTAAAAGTCCACTACAGTGGATTCCTCTCTACTTTGAAGGCAAAATTCATCCCTAGAGACAAATTCCTTACTCAATCTGTTCCTCACATAGGAGCAAATGACAAAATTGCCTCTAGGACCCAAGACTAACATTAATTGATGGGGGAGAGTCTTCTGTTTTGTGTTAATTTCATTGGTTAAATAAAGAGACTGCCCTGGCCCTTTAATAAGACAGAAAATTAGGTAAGTGGAGTAAACAGAACAGAATGCTGGGAGAAAGAAGCTGAGTCAGTAAGTCGCCATGATTCTCCCACTCCAGGCAGACACAGGTTAAGATCATTCCTGGTAAGCCAGCTCATGGGCTACACAGATTATTAGAAATGGGTTAGGTCAATATGTAAGGGCTAGCCAATATGAGGCTGGAACTAATGGGCCAGGCAATGTTTAAATGAACACAGTTTCCATGTAATTATTTCAGGGCATAAGCTAGTCATGTGGGCGGCCAGGTGCCGGGGGCGCAGCCTCGCAGTTCACATTACAACAATTAATGACATAACATTAAGTATAGTTAATTCTGTTTTCTATACCAGGAACTAAAGGAAGAACAGAGGGGTCAAAAGTAGGTGAAAACTAACTACAAGCAGAGAATAAATAAAAGGCATGCAGAGCTTCTTCAAGTCTTGCATGTAAACTATGTTAACTTAAGATGTTTGTCTGGCTCCCATTCTATAGAAAATAGTCTGTTAAATTAATGTTATATCTGTAACCAGATAAGACACTATAAGAAAAATTGCCTATTTATCAAGTACTTTTAAGAATCCTTGCCCTCAAAGTGGCAAGATAAGACACTG
Source organism: Microtus ochrogaster (assembly GCF_000317375.1). Lineage (NCBI taxonomy): Eukaryota > Metazoa > Chordata > Mammalia > Rodentia > Cricetidae > Microtus > Microtus ochrogaster. The sequence continues at coordinate 4,308,761 of NW_004949111.1, forward strand.
AAAGGCTTACTGCTATAAGAACTAAAGAGTTTCTGAACCACAGCCCCAAATATTCTTTCTAAAATGAAGACGTCTTCAGCTCTATTTTACCTCTTACACTTCCACATTGCTCCTTATCCTGAAATCAGGACAGGAACTCCAACGGGGTAGGAACCTGGAGACAGGAGTGGATACAGAGATCATGGAGGGATGTTGCTTACTTACTTGCTTTGTTCAGCCTGCTCCTCTTATAGAACCCAGGGCCAGCAGTTCAGGAATGGCACCACTCACCATGGGCTGTGCCCTCCCCTATTGATCACTAATTGAGAAAATGTCTACACGCCTGCCTACAACTTGATCTTACAGAGGCACTTTCTTAATTGAGGTTTTCTTCTCTCAGATGACATTAGTTGTGTCACATTCACATAAAGCTATCCAGCACAGAACCTGTGATAAAAAAAATAGTTGTATCTAGGACTCTAAGATTTCTTCTTGATTAGCAGGGACTTTTACCTGTTCTTATCTTCCATTTGGAACATTGACTTTTAGCTCTTGTTGGGTTATATCAGTCAAATCTTTGGACCTAGGGGGAGATATGAAATTCTAAACTGAAAAGGTCATAGGGTTACTATTTATACAAAGCTTTCTAATAAAGAATAAGGACATACCATTTTCCCCTCTCTTAAAAATTAATCCAAGGATGACTATATATATTACAACATAACAAAGATTCATATCTGTCATCCTGCACAGAAATCAGCATCAAATGAATCGAACATCCCAAAGTAAAAACCCAAATTACAAAAACTGGTAGAAAAAAAAAACATAGTCACTACTCTACAAGATATGGGTGTAGGAAAGGACCTTCTGAATAAGACTCCATTTGCCCAGGTATTGAGCCTAACGATTGACAAGTCGGATCTCATGAAATTAAAATTCGTTTATACAGCCAAGGAAACAAAATAAGAGAATGAAGAAGAAGAACACACAGGGGGAGAGAGTCTTTGTCAGTTATGTATTGGATAGAGGATTAATATTCATAATATATAAAGAAATTAAAAACAAAAGTCAAGAAAACAAATGACCAAATTCAAAATGGGCTATGAATATCAACAAAGAGTTATCAAAAGATAAAATCGCTAAAGATACATTTTAAAATGTTCTACAATCTTACAAATTAAGGAAATACAATAAATAAACAAAATAAATAAATCATTTTTAAAAGTTTTAGTTGAAAGCAGAGATTGTGGCACATACATTTTTATTCTTCCCAACATTCTGGAGGGAGAGACAGGTAGATCTGTGAGTTTGAGGCAAGCCTGATCTACAAATTGAGTTCCAGCAAAGTCTGTGACAGAGAGAAACAGAGAAAAGCTGTTTTAAAAAAATAAAAACTAAAATAAAAATAAAAAACAAAAACAAAACATAAAAATTAACTGAAATATAATAAATAATATATTCATGATCTGAAATATATTTTATTAAAAATAGATTTATTTCATTGTTGCAACATATATTATGAAATTAACCAAAGACATTTTTAGTGGAAGTTACAAACTAAGACACTACATTTTACTCTATCTCATAAATTATGAATTATAATACTTTCCCATTAAATTTTGTCAAATGACAAATGAGGATAATATAAAACTACCTTAGTCCTGGCATTAGAAATTATTCAAAAGCCAAAACAGATCACCCATGCTTTTCGGTAGATAGAATTAACATAGTAAAAGTGGCAATCTTACCAAAAGCAATCTACAGATTCAATGGAATGCCCATCAAAATTCCAGTAAAATTCTTCATAGATCTCAAAATAATAATACTCAACTTCAAGCAGAAAAGCAAAAAAAAAAAAAAAAACCCAGGATAGCCAAAACAATCCTGTAAAATAAAGGAACTTCTGGAGGGATCACAATCCCTGACTTCAAACTACAGAGCTACAGTACTGAAAGCAGCCTGGTATTGAAATAAAAATAGAGAGCACATCTAATGGAACCAAATCAAAGACCAGGTATCAATCCACACACCTACAAACACCTGATTTTTGACAAAGAAGCAAAAAATATATATAAAATGGGGAAAAGAAAGCATATTCAACAAATGGTTGTGGCATAACTGGATAACAACATGTAGAAGAATGAAAATAGAACCATATCTATCACCATGCACAAAACTCAAGTCCAAATGAATCAAAGACTTCAACATAAAGCCAACCACATTGAACCTCAAAGAATAGAGAGTGGGAAGTACACTTGAACATACTGGCACAGGAGACCACTTCCAAAATATAACTGCAGTAGCACAGACACTGACAGAAACAAATAATCAATGGGACAGTGAGAGCAACAATTAATAAATAAAACCTCCTGAACCAAAAAAAAATTCTGTAAAGCAGAGAGCACAGTCAAGAAGACTGATCTCTAAAATATACAAAGAACTAAAGAAATCTGTCATAAAAAGAACAAATAATCTAATACAAATGGGGTACAGCCCTAAACAGAACACTCTCAACAGAGGAATCTAAAGTGGCTGAAAGTCACTTAAGGAAATGCTCAATTCTTAGCCATCAGAGAAATACAAATCATAACAACTCTGAGATTGATTTTACACGTGTAAGAATGGCCAAGATCAAAGACACTGATGATAACTTATGCTAGAGAGGTTATGTGGTAAAGGGAACACTCCTCCATTGTTGGTGGGAGTGCAAACTCGTACAGCTGCTTTGGAAATCAGTATGGCAATTTCTCAATAAATTAGGAAACAACCTACCGCAAGTGGGTATATACACTTTTGGGTATATACCCAAAGGATGCTCAATCATAGCACAAGGACATGCACTCAGCTATGTTAAAAAGCAGCATTATTTGTCATAGCCAGAACCTGGAAACAACCTAATGCCCCTTGACTGAAGAATGGATAAGGAAATTGTGGTACATTTACACAATGGAGTACTACACAGTAGAAAAATAATGACACCTTGAAATTTGCAGGCAAATGGATGGAGTAAGAAAACATCATATTGAGTGAGGAAACTCAGACCTGGTGTGGGAGGTCCTTTTGTCTATGTGTTGCTTTTATTGGCCTATAGCATGAGAGGAGGAAAGTGGAATTAGAGAGTGTCATTGAGTCTCTGCCTGTGACAGATGTTGGGAATATTACCCGATAAGTGACTGCCATGTGGCAATATACAGATTAATAAAAATGGGTTAAAATAAAATGTAAGAGTTAGCCAATATATTGAGAAGCTTCTCATGGAGTTTGTTAGCCATTTGGACAAGAAATTGCCCTTGCCTGGACTGTTTGATGTTATGCTGTGTGAACTGAATTAGTAGGACCCACATAAAAAATGACTGCTAAAGTTGCCTAAAGAAGTGAGACAGTCCTTCAGGGTTCCTGCTTTATGAAAAAAGCATGCCAGACATTCTACAGAGCACAGAAGAAAGCAACTAATGGACTTTGCCATTACAAAGCAAAACAGATCTTTAAATATCCTGCTTCATGGAAAAGTCTGCCGAATACTATGGGCCTGTGGACTGAAAATTGGATGTCCCAATGACACAGAAGGATTTTGAGTAGAAAAGATGTATCTGTCAATTCTAGAGTTTTGGAAGTTACTTACAATGCACTTCCTTTTATTTAGGTAGTATTATATTTTTCTGGAGTTTTTGATGGGGTTGAAGACTCAATAGTTATAATTATAGTTTTTCTTAGTTATGATAAAAGATAAAGTAGATATAAATATTGTAACTGTAATTCTTACCTGGTACACGTTTTGTTATACGTAACTCTACTGTGTTAAAGTTAAAATCTTCCTTTTTATTTGAATAGAAAGGGGAAAATGGTGTGAGAAGTCCTTCTGTATATGTGTTTCTTTTATCACTTAATGAATAAAGCTGTTTTGGCCAGTGGGGTGGGATGGGAGTTAGCCAATAAGAAGCTAGAACTAATTGCCAAACAGCGATTTGATTAATACAGTTTCTGTGTGGTTATTTTGGTTCTGGGCAGCTGGGATGAACAAGGGACCCTCCCTCTTACAAATTGGTGCCCACATGGCCAACTAAATCCACATAAAACCTGAGAAGACTTGAAAAGAACAGAAAAGGGGAGGTGATGTGGGAGTCCCCTCTGTGTGCTGTGATTACCATTAATGAATAAAGAAACTGCCTTGGCCTGTTGATAGGGCAGAACTTATGTAGGCAAAGGAGTGGACTGAATGCTAGGAGAAAGAAGGGCGGAGTCAGGGAGACACTATGGAGCCACTGCCAGAGTCAGACTGCTAAATCTTTGCTGACGAGCCACTTCCATGTGGCAATATGCAGATTAATAAAAATCGATTAAATGAAAATGTAAGAACTAGCCAATAAGAAGCTAGAACTAATTGCCAAACAGCAATTTGATTAATACAGTTTCTGTGTGGTTATTTCGGTTCTGGGCAGCCAGGACGAACAAGCGACCCTCCCTACTACACAGATTCAGAAAGACAATTATCACATGTACTCCCTCATAAGTGGCTTTTAGACACAAAGAAAAGAAAACCAGCCTACAATTCACAATCCCAGAGAACCTAGACAGCAATGACGACCCTAAGAGAGACATAAATGGATCTAATCTACATGGGAATTAGAAAAAAAACATTTTCTCCCAAGTAAATTGGGAGCATGGGGACCATGGGAGAGGGCAGAAGTGGAGGAGAGAGGAAGGAGGGCAGCAGAGAACAATATACAGTTCAATAAAAGCAATTTAAAAAATAATAATAATCCACCAAGTCCAACCTGAGAGTTCTGATAGAAACCACTCTGAAGACAAAAACTGTGTATTGCATCAAGTCCTGTCACCCCATTTGGTCTCTACTAACTATATAAAATACATATAATTCACTTTTATGTTATGAAGTTAAATTGTTTTGGGGGAAAAGCTCTATATTTAATAGCCAGCACCAAAGACAAAAAGATAAAAGAAAGAAATAAAATAATTAGAAATGGCCTCATCCAGAATTGACAGCTAAGTTCTCATATAGGGATGTGCCAAACAGTCTGTGACTTTTAAAAACCAGATTCTACTTATGGATTCATGATGAAAAACTTCATTTATGGCTTCCAAAAATGTATTTAAATAAATAAATATTATGAGAGAAGACAAATTGTGTTCGTGTGCAACATTCCTGCTTTTCTTTCTCCATCCACATCAAATGACACTACTGTCTCATTAAGAATTTTAGAATTTCCATGACTGACATGAACTCTGGGAAATTAATCCCGATTTTTGTGACTGCAGTTCATAATTGAAATATTTATAAACTCTGGAGACTTAAAATATAGTTATTTTGTGTTCCCTAATTGTATTAAAATTATAACACTTAGGGAAATCTGTGGGAACTATAAATATCGAAACAAAACATTTCAATGGTTATTCAACAGATCACCATGCAGAATACCAAAGTAGAGAGGCTAAATCTCAATTAATTATAAATGGATCACCATCCCATTTTAAAAACTGAACTGATTTCCTCTGAACTCTGTTCTCTTTCAGGTCTCAAAACATAATTAGATCATTAAGCTCACTGTCTCCACTCCAAAAAGAGTTTTATAATACCATATGTAAAATTTTGTCAAAACTTAGGGTTTAAATATTCATAAGACTTCAAATTCTCCATTTATGTAGACAATCAAGAACTGTCTATATTTTTTAGACTGAGTCCTAGGCAGTCAGCAGAGTTTGGTTCTTTCAAATAGAGTAACTTCCTATCATCTGCTGATAGCTCATCAACATCAATGATGAGTTAGAATCTTGCTATTTTCTTTGCCTACATACAATATATTTTCTTAGTTTCTTTTCTTCAAAGTCAAATCCTCAGTAAGAGTACCAGATTTATGTACTCAGGACTTGAAGTTTCATTTAATATACTTTTGATGTCTAAAATGAGGAGTAAGTATTCAAACTTACCGCTAGTGGTAGCCCCACATAATCTTACACATATCCAAAAGTAAAAGATAGAATGAATGAAAAATACCATTACTGTTAGTTAGAAGCATACTTATAATCTTCTCACTATATATACCAGACTTAATCTCAAATGTATTGTATACGTTATGTGTGTTCTACTCACTTTCACTGGTTCCTGATTAATCTTCAACCATTCTATTCATTTAAAGCCTTTGTATTAATTGTGAAACCAAATTGAGCCCTTATAGAGAAATAACTTAATTTCTCTGCTTTTCTTTTCTTGCGTGTTTATAAAAGTTCTAGTTACTGAGACCGGGCGGCGGGACGCGGCGGGAAGACCGGGCAGCAGGACGCGGCTGGAGGACGCCTATCACGGCCAGCGGGGACCGGCTGGGACCGGCTGGGACCAGAGCGACTGCAGAGGACACAGGCTGCTGGCGGTGGGAACCATCCCAGCAGCAGAAGCAGGCTGCAGGGACTGCGCGCAGCACCGAGATCAGATC
>NW_004949111.1:4320452-4340671 GCF_000317375.1 Microtus ochrogaster
AAAAAAAAGTTCTAGTTACTTTGAGATTATCACAAAATTATTTCATGTCACTAGTATACTGAGGTAATATTGTTCTGTTTACAAACTTCTATTTATCCTTGATAACAGTGAGTAAAGACAGCACAGATAAATGAAATTAGCTCCCAACTCATTTGACAATTCTATTCAAATAATCCCCATATCTTTTGTGATGGAGACTAAGAAGTAGAAACACAAAATGAAAAAGTGTTTCTGTTTTCTGTCCAAGTTTTATGGAAGAAAAAAGAAACACACGTAGAGAGGGGAAGAGATAGAGAGAGAGGAGGAGGAGGAGGAAAATGGAGAAAAACCATAATTTCGATAATCTGGAAACTCTATAATTAATCTTTAGCTGGAGTTAAATGTTGTTAGCAACATTTAAAATTCTGTAAGTACTTATTAAATGTATTTCACTTTATGATAGGTATTTTATGATCAGCAGGCAAAAATTACCTTGACCACATATAGCCAAGGTTTCTCAGAGTAAATGCACCTTTGAAATAAGCTTAACATTTAGCCAAGCCTTTATTTAAACAATTAACTAGCAATTGAAAAGAATATAACACATGCAGTTTCATTCAACCTTTCTCATGTGTACCTGGCACACGGTAAACACTTAATAAGTGCCTGTTGATTTGTTCAGTTGTCACTGTGATTAAAAATGAAGCATTATGTAGTCTGTTAAAACCTTTTGGATTGGGCCTTCTTAATGGAGTGTCCCTTCATAATTTTAATGCCAACATCCAAAGAAAATTTGAGTATAATTATGTAAAGATAAATTTAGCTGGTGTGCTTGTAAAATACTATTTAATCATCTAAATGATGTCTACACAAATTATATAATCCCATTGATAGAAAACAAACAATAGAAACCCTGCTATCACTAGTTCTAGAACAAACTGATTTAAAAATCAAATATCTGTCTAAATTCCAGAGTGTGCACCAGCTTTAAACGCAGAACTATGTTTCTCGTTATATGTCTATGACATTCTGGAAAACTGCAGTTACATTGTAGATCTTAAATAAATACATGAAACTCAAAGGTACAGCTAGAATAGGTCAGAGCATAACAAATGAGAGTTTCTAATCAGTCTCCGACATGGCAATATTTTTAAAAGGTAAATCCAAGCCAGTGGTCAGTCCCAGGCAATTCCTTTGAAAATAGTAGAAAGCATTTGAACGCCAGATCTACTCTAGAGTTTCATCTTGATTAGTAATGAAATAGCCATCTGCCAAATGCAGGCAGTAAAGTGGCACTAATCAAGAAAATGACAGGAAAGTTACTTCTGAACTAATTGCCCTTCTGTTAAATGGGAAAAAAAGAAAATAAAGCACTATGATACTGCTTAAGGTTTTACAGATATTGCTTGGAATGGCAAGGCAGTATACCTTTAAAATGTAACATTCATATTTATATTTATATATACTTATAAAAATCTGGACATATGTTTTGAGTGGTAAATATATCCTGGATTACACAGAATACTCATTACAAGTCTCAAATAAGGGATATAGATTCAGTAACAAAGTATTAGAAGTGCATTTATATTTTTCACTGATAATTAAAAAGCTACTGGGTACTATAGTAAGAAGATATCAAGTCATTTTATTTAATAAGTGACTTGCAATGGAGATGTTAGAACATTGGAAATCCCAGGAATCTTAGATTCTCAAAGACTTTTCCATTATTTATATTACAAATCTAATTGGATGTCAATAAAAATATTTATTATGCCTAATTATCAAACTAGACACGCACAGAGAAATATATAAATAGCCCAAATGACAAGCCAAAATCTAATTAAATTTGCCTCAAAGATGTCAATGTATTTTCTGAAAGTAGCAATAAGTGTTATTTAATTTGTCAACTTTATTTTATAACTGTAGCTTTTAACATATTCTTTACTCTCATTATAAATTCTCTTTTTCTCAGTCCCCTATAAAAATTGTAAATGATAAATATTGACAACTTCTTGATGTTTGACACATCTCATCTTTTGACAGAAGCATGTCTCTGTCTAGATATATAGACGTAGATATCTATCACCTAGTTACTTACATAAAAATCACTTGGATGAAATACTTGTGACAATTTGCCTTTGTGGTATTGTGTTGACAGTCACAGTGCTCTGGAAACAGAGTACACCATTTTCATTTTTCTAGATCTAACTACTGATGACAGTGTTGCCAAGCATTGTGAGTACTGAAAAGCCACAGTCCACCTCAGTCAGCTGGATTTTTTTATCCACAGTTTCTTTTAATGATTCTTTTTGTTCATTTATTCAAAATGCAAACAACTTGAAATTCTAGCAGCAAAAATTAATATAATCTTAATTATGTCTGGATAGTCCAAAATGATGTAGAATAAAAATATCTTTTCCAATGTTATTTTACTCTCATTTTCAAATACTAACTTCATTCATATCTAGTAAAATACTGAATGTTTTACCATATTAAAAAGCTTGCACCTAGAATATGACTCAACTACACTGTATACATGCATAGAAATGTTACAGTGAACCCCACTAAGATTCAATTCATACAAAATTTTAAATTGAATTTTATTAAGTTACTAAATATTCCAAAATGAAAAACACTTGAATCTCTAAACTTATGTATACATTTAAAAAGCCTTTCTTCCTATCTACAGTGTATGAACCACAGATGCGCAGAAACACAACACTTTCTAAGTTTTCTTAAGGAATTCCCCTAGTGACAGTGTTCTTACAGAAAACGCAGGCTCTGTCATTTTCTACCATAATTCTTACACTGAGCAAATACTGTACTTTCCAGTATAATAGAGATTGTACAAAAACACAGGCGCTTTTAAAACAAACATATATTAAACAATTAACTAGGGTCACTGGCATGAGCAAGAGGTTTTATTTCAGACCTCATTAGCATTCTAGGGATCCTGAGTAAAAACTCTCTGCAAGTGTTGCATTCATGCACGATTCTCTACCACAAGATATCATCTAATCTTAAAAGGAGAAATACATCTAATCTGAAAAATTGACAACCATGCAAACATAGAACCAATATATCATTCTAAGGATAAAGAAGTATATAGACTTGCCTGTGTTTGTCTACTGAAGCATTCAATTCTAACCCCACTTCTTGCTAAGCAGATTCTGGCAGCATGCTTGCTGTGAGACTCAATCAGACCCGTTTAATCAGGCTTAAGGGAAACTACTGTATTACATAGCATGTGAATACATTCAAAGTGGACTCACAAGTGGCTATAACCAACAGAATTCTCCATTCCCAACAAGATGCCAAATCAGAAAATTAGATTAGAAACAGAGAGTGCAAGCAAAATATATAGAAAACATCACCTTTTGTCCAAAGTGTGCTGAGGTGTCTTGCTTGCTTGACAGTTTCAGTGATAACACTTTCTCCTTGCTACAAAAGAAGAGGCTGTACAAGAAGATCCTAGGGAAAAGAAAAGGAGAAAAAAGAAGAGAAAAGGGGAGGGGAGGAAATGAGAGGAATGTTTTCCTCTCTCAGAGCATGTCAGGAAAGGGAGTGCTGTGCCAGTTTACAAGGTAGCCTCACGATGAAACATGATCTGGTGTGTGTGTGTGTGTGTGTGTGTGTGTGTGTTTTAATTATTTTTGTACCATACCAATAATGAACACATTTAGCTCGCTGGCTTCCTATCACACTCCACTACTATTTAACACCTTCAACCAACTTAGAGCTTTAAGGCTAGAATCAAACATGAATCTAATCTTTAGTATTCTTACAATTACTTTGTATTGTCCATTTATTAAACACCCAGAAATATAACAAGAGATAGCTTGGAACAATTCAGGCTTTTGCCCTGTAGGTTCAAATTTGTCTGATGCTTTCCCATTCCAGTAAGTCCAGAATTTTTCTTCAAAGTAAAATAAAAATAGCAGAACTGTAACTCATTAGCTAATTGTTTTTTCCTTTACTGAAAATAAGCTATCTTTCAAATTAAAGGTGTACACAAGTACAATTATTTAGGTGGTATCGATCATAATGTTATAAAACAGTCCAACTACATTTTAACCATGTTTATACTTCAGAAAATGCATGACTTTAGAATATAGGGCCCTCAGGTGAATTTCAGAATATTAGGTTCAGAATTTGCAAATAAAAAGAACTAAAACAGAACATATGAAAAAACAATGTCTTGCCATTGTTGAAAAATATATTTCTCCTTCTCAAAATTCTTTGTATTTTAGCCCTCCACATATATTTTCATTTATTTCCCAAAAGTAATTACGACACACCCTAATATATAAACAAAAACAGAATATATACCACTAAAAATAAGTGCAACAGGCAGATATGACTACCTACCCTGAATAGCAGCAACATAGTTAATTCACTCTCTCTTCTTGAGATGTAAGAATAAAGGGTTTTGTGATATATTGTGAGCGATTTTTATAGAGAACATACAATATTAGTATTATATATATATTATAATTTAGTAAGGAAGCACTGATCTTAGAGATATGCTAGTGTTTCTTTTGCACCTTTGCAGTTGTGATCCCAAATATTCTCTTTTGCTTGAAGGGATTTGGAGCCAGCTCAGTGTTTGTTATCTCATTGCCTAATGTGCTCTGCGAAGTTCCCATGCCCAGAAAGACATTAATCGAGGGCCATTTTAGGAGATATATCAGTGTAGGCAATTTTCTGTCTGTGATGGCCAAGTTAGAGAAAAATCCCTCATGCTGACTAATTTGCTGTATAACTGCAATGACTTCGGCTATGAAGAACATTCGGGAATGAGTCATTCCAACCACCACGGTTTTCCAGATAATTGAAGTTTATTTCCCAATCATCATTTCTCTTGAAAAATAAAATGGTCCTGATTTCTTCATTTTTAATAAACTAATTTCTATAGATGTAAAATAATCTAACAAACAAGTGTCTATTCTCAAGTTATGGCAAATTAAAATTTAAAAATTGAGAATATTGTTACTTAATAGATAAATATACCATCTTTATAAACAGAGACACAATCTGTAATTCCTTTTATTTTCATTTGCATTTATTTTATGTTGAATTTATTACTGTGCCCTGCGTTTTTGTTTCATCATTTCCTTCTGTGGGAGCTTTTTCTTTCCTGCAGCCTCGTCTTCTAGTTTAGATACACTGTGTTTCTTTTCAGCAAGGACCATCTCAGTGCCTCTGTGGGAGCTCATACCTGTATTAATCTGACCATGAGCTGTTAGTGTAGTGCCTCATCGTTGCTCACCCTTGCTGTATTCAATGACCAGTGATTGTGTCTATACCCTTGATTTCAGCACGACTCTGCATTTTAAAAACACGTGCAGCAAAAATTCAGCTCTCTTTTAAAATACACTGACCCTATGTCTTGCAGCACTATTTACCTGAGGCATAGCTTCATTTATCCCTATTGTACCACAGGAATAGCAAATTCTGCTTCTTTGAAGTGACAGCTTCCAAATACCTGGTGGCTTTTCAAATGTGCATAGCCTTGATGACCTTGACAATCTCACAGGTTCTCCTAAAGTGAATATGAAGATTTGAACCTCCTAATTTGCATGTTTTTGGGGGAGGTTCAGAATCAAAAAGAATATCAATCCCATTTTTCCCCAGATTACATCAGGCTGCTTAGAGGAAGAGAAGAATCTATACTTTCCAAAGCTATTTTGTGATTAATGTTTTAATAAATTAAGGATATCTTTCAGAATCTGAATGTAGTGTGTTACAGAATGATACTTCTGTGCTAAATGGCTTTAGATTGCTGTTCTTCGTGAGTTTTGTTTCTGAGCTTTATTGCTTTTCTGTCATTTCTGTCTCTAGCAGACTGTCAGCTGTCAGTTTGGTTGTCAGTGTGCTCGCCTCTTGCAGCCTTCTTTTCACTTGTAATTTGTTAAGGATTTGAACATCATATATTCATCCTTCTCAGACATGTGAAGAAAAAGCCAAAGCACTGGCTTTTAATGATAATTTTCTTACTTATATCATTTTTAAAACAACTTTCTTCTTAGTTCCAAATGTTATTCTAAAAGGTATGGCTACCAAATTGCCAAATCCAGTTAAGGTAAAAGAAGACAGCTCTGAACATGCCTGTCTCAGATGTACATCTGCTTCTTAGACGCCTTGTATAAAGTAGGTAAGGGAAAGTATCTTCACAGCATAGGTATCATTTAGTAAATTCACTGAAATAGTCACCTGGCTCTTGGGGGTACATTATCCATTATAATGCAGACCAGATGATGCTTACTAGTCTCTGTGGCACATAGCAAGTACTGTACTTGGGGGAAAATACTTGAAGAAAGTGACAGCTCTATCCTCTTAAAACTAATAAAGATAAGTCACCTTAAAAAGTAATGAAGTTTCAGGTGATAAGATTTTTAAGTAGAGTTTCTTCCAGCACACAGCCATATTACAGTAATTCATCTTTCTGTGTAGTTACACTGGAATAGAAGTCAGGAGACCTGGGTTCTCATGTTGCTCTATCATTAATATGTTGTATGGTCATAAAAAAGTTATTTAACCTCGACATGCTGTGTTGAATTTTCTTTTCTCTTTGTATCTTAGGGATTAATTTGGAGGAAAATATAAGATTATATACATGGAATCACTTTTGCTAAAAAAGGTGTAAAACACATTTACAAATGTAAAATGTAATTTTCATTATTAGATAATAAAGCAAAGAAACTATAACCCACATTAACAAGTATTAACATTGTAAATAACTCAGAGGACTCTTATCTCAAGTGTGAGGAAACAGGAACCCAAAAATTGCAATTGACATGTCTATATTAATCTATTTCATAGAAAAAATAATTAAGCTACTGATTCTATGAACGCATTTATGTCTCCTTCCTATGCAGGGAGTGGTTGCCTGAATGTAATCATGGGCAGCTAAACAGTATGTTGTAAATGCCTAATTGAAGAGCCCCGTGAAAGACTGTTCTGTATGTTAATTTATATATCAAGTCATGAGGAATAGGTAAGTGTTTCTTACAAAGTGTTTCTTATAAAGGTTTCTTATAAACCACACAGAAGCCTGGCTGCTTCGGAGGATTTATCTTTCATCACTAGGTCAGTGCCTATGATTGAGATCAATCTGCAATGAGCAAACATTTTAATTAGCCTCTGGATCAACAGGGGTTCTGTACAAAATCCACTGGATATCTCAAATCCTTGGGGAGGATTGTGGGCATTGTAGAATAAGCACAAATCTGGAAGTCAACAGGACAGTGGGAGCTATTGCGGTGAGCTACTGATAAACATCCTTTATTCATCCATGCCAGGTTTGCACTGGAATGCATGGGCTGTGAAGGGCATTAGGGAAGAAGGGAAAGAAAACACGTGCAGCGAAGAAAAAATGAAAGACAAAAACAGGGAGCAGAATTGTAGCATATGAAAGACAATTAATAAGTAGCATTGAGTTTGCACCTTTAAATAATTCATGATATGCTTTATCTACTTAAAAGATAAAGTCTTAGCAATATTTACTATCCGCCAATGTCATAACTTCATATTTATTTAATTCTTCTAACAGCCCCAGAATTGCATTTTTAGTTTCATATCATCATACTTAAATATTATATAATTTTTAATGCTACTTTATGTTACATCCTTTTATAGATGAAGAACAAGCTTAGAGAGCTGAAGCCAACTTAAGAGCAATATATCCGAGGCTGTATCTAAAAAATATTGGCCTAGATTCAAGCCTGAGTCCTACTCTAAGCTGAACATCAAATCATTTAATTATGCTGTGTCTTTTAATAATATTGTGAATGATTGTATCCTTACTTTAGGAGGGAATTTCACAGAGTTTCTCTCATAATATCGATATGGAAAATATGAATAAATATAGGTTTGATAGCAGCATAAAGTATAAATATTAATGGGCAGTAAATTCAGTGTAAATCAGTAATGTAGTTCTCTGAATGAAGGCAATTTCTTAGAAATTTGTAATATATTTCTTGAAATATACTTGACACACAAAAAAGACCAAAATATATTTAATGTATGCAATTTGGTAGTTTAAAGATATGTGTTTATGCCCATAATAACTATTATCATTGCTAGTGTAAAACAAATGTAAATTCTTAAAGTTTTAATTCTCCTTTGCCTTTTTATGATAAGAGCATTAAACAGACACCTTCTCTTTTATTTTTTGGTTTTCCTAGTCAGGGTTTCTCTGTAGCTTTGTAGTCTTTGGAATCTGTCTTAGAGCTCTTGTAGGCCAGGCTGACCTCAAATTCACAGAGATTGCCTGCCTCTGCCTTCTGAGTGCTGGAATTAAAGGCATGCACTACCACTGCCAGGCGATACCAGCTCTTTTAATAAGTTTTAGGTACACAAAACAATATTGCTACCTACAGGCCATATGTCATACAGCATTTCTCTGTAAATTATTCATCTTGTAGACATTTAACTTTATATAATTTGAATGACTTTATATAAAAATAATACCCTGAATGAGAGGTACATACATATTTAATATGCCGATTGCATTTAAAAATGAGTGAAAAGTAAAATTAAGAGTCGTTTGCTGCTCATTTTCAGTATATTAAATAAAAAGCTTAGTGTAAGAAAATAATTTTGTTTTGAATTCTAACTTCACTATTTGTTTTTTGAAGAAATTTGACTAATTAATTACTCAGTATGTCTCTGTGAAAATTCTACTTCAAAAATATTGTGGCTAAGGTCTTAGAGTCAGAGGCAAACTCATCTTGGAAGCAGAGGCAATAATAATTCAAATAGTAGAAGCTAGCATATGGTTACACAATGGGTCCAATTCTAAAACTTAAATATCAAGAGAAATAGTTCTAGACAACAGCATACGAATGAGAGTTGATATTTTGTAAGCACGCACTATGTGTTACACCCTCTTCCAAGTACTATATTATCTTATTAAATTCTTGCAATTCTTCAATACAGGTAATGGTATTATCCTGAATAAGGAAAATGAAGTTCAAATAGTAAGAACTGAGTAAATTTAGTTCTTTCACTTAGTAGAAAAAGGACATTGGATAAAAGCAAAGTTCAGAATGTCTAGATTAAATTAGATGGCTAATGACTTCAAAGAGTTTATCTGGTACTTTTAGCACTGATGATATTAAGAAAGTGACATTCTAAAATAGTCACTTAAAATAATATATTGTTCTCTGGCCTTCAGCTCTGCTTTCAAAAACTCTTGACTAATAGTAATCTCACTCAAACTCTTGTTTCTACCTGAATGTGAAAGTTTTAATCTCCTTTAAGGACAAGTATATTGTGTACTTTGTATAATGTCCTTATTGAATTATTTCCAAGGGAATCACTAGACAGAAAAATAGATTTTATTCCCATTCCTGTTCTGAAATAGAATTTTGTCTTTCCTTTTCCCTATACCATCCTACCACAAAGCCCTCCCTAGAACATAAATGGATTCTGCCTAACAGATATCTTCACCGAAGATCAATTTTGAGTTTCTTTATAAAATTGCTAATGTGGTCTTGATGTTCTCAGGAATGGATCTATGAATAAAAGAACATATAGTCATAGATTGTATGCCTGTAAATAAAATTCCAGTTAAGAATTATTATGCCAGAACACATTAAGATAGTCCTGACAACATTTATCTGTACTGCTTTGTTACCTCACAGACATTCATTTCTAAAAATTTTAGGAATGATTTAGAAAACTTATCTTGAATTTTTCCCAGGAATGAGTGTATACCTTGATTTAAAAATTCTTTAATAATAACTAACATCTTTTAGTACCAATGAGGTACTTCTATTATCTCTTTTTTGTAAAAAGAAAAAAGTGAAGTAAAGAAGAAACAAAGGAGGGAAGGAAAAAAGGAAGAACGGAAGGAGAAGGAAGGAAGGTATAAAGGAAGGAAGTACAGAAGGAAGGAAGTGCACAAACTACGTTCCCAAGAGGCTTATTTATAACTTATGTAAGACTGCATAGCTAATAGAAAGGATATGTTCAGGAATTCTAACTTTAAGCCCACAGTCAATAGCTGTTCAATACTATTTTTCAATATTGTACATTTTTAAGTTTTGAAGGAAACAAAATTGTAATCATGGTTTTCATACTCCATGGCTATATGACTTTAGTCAAGTCATTAAAAATGTTTGTGCTTCAATTTCTTCATCTGTATAATAAGGTTGGATTAAATGTTCTCAACTGTCCTTCTGGGTTTTAATATTCCATGATTATGTGCACACACGTGCACACACAAAGGTTTTCCTGCAGAGTAGTCCTTCATTTGCATAGTAATTATAACAAGCACCAAGATAAGTACTGGCATTGCTTTTTCATAATTAAATCCTATAAGAGTACCTATATATCATCCGACCCCTTTCTGTCTGCATAGCTCATTATAAAGGGACAAGTAAACAAGAGGGGGTTGTAATTCACTGTGTTCAATTTCTATTTGTATTATTCTGAGAACCCTTCTGATAGAAATCATCATAGTTCAATCATAGCTATTATTTTCGTCCATTCACAATTCCACCTCTTTCCTGGCCTATTACATTCAAAGGCACAAATATTTGTTCTATCTTAAATAAAGAGAGAAAATAATTGTATGAGCTTCTTTCATAGTTATCTTTCTTGATTCTGTTTCAATATTTAGTCTCAGATGATTGAACAAAAAATGAAAATTATAAGTAATATGTAAAAATAAAATACAATATTCATGCCATTTACATTTGTTCTTTGCATAGTTTTCATTTGAACCTTTAAATGTTTTATGTTTCCAAACTTTAATTTCCAAGAAAAAATGATAGAAGTTGGTTTTCTATGGGACTAAAGATTCATTATGCAAAATATATTCTGTGTGACTAATGCTCAATCTAATAATTTAAGTAGGAATATATCTTGTACAAAAATACTCTAAAATATACGTAGTTAATCTTGTATATTTGCAGCAATATAAATATATAATGGCTGAATACACTATTCTTGAATATCAAAGGTAAATTGGTGAAAAAAGTAAGTAAACAATTGTTTAAAATCTAAACAGCAACAAAACAGATTTGAAGGGCTCAAAAAGTCAAAAACGTACCCATTCTTGGATTTTTAGGAGTGCATAAAATTGTACATTATTCTTCTAGATTGACTAAGGTATGAGATTACCTAAATTAGGCAATACATTAGCTATTTATATTTCTTTTTTTAATTTTTTTTGTGGGGGTTTGGTCACTGTGTGGGATCAATGTGTCACAGAAAGTTCAGAGAAAAACTTTCAGGTGTTGTTTCTCTCCCATATTTTATGCAGGTTCTAGAGATTGAACTCAGTTCAGGGAGCTTAAGTAGTGCTCTGAGTCATCTCACCATCTCCTAGTTAGTTGTTTTTCTATGAAGCTAATCTGAATTTTATATGCTTATTAGTCCTCTTTACTATATT
The DNA here is from genome assembly GCF_000317375.1 of Microtus ochrogaster. NCBI lineage: Eukaryota > Metazoa > Chordata > Mammalia > Rodentia > Cricetidae > Microtus > Microtus ochrogaster. Next base: position 4,331,833 of record NW_004949111.1, read on the forward strand.
GTTAGTGTTTTTGACTCAACCTGTTAAATATAATATCCCCATTTTCTTCCCTCATCCCAAATCTACTTCCCTCCCACGTATTTCTGCTATTTCCTCTTGTTTTATTCTCACATAAGCACTAACTGTTAAAAGTATGTTGACTCACCCTCTTTCCCCTATTTCCCCTCTTATTCTAATATCCATCAGTTGCAAAGGCATATTGATCGTGTTTCTGCAATTCTCTATTGCTAACATTTTTCTCACCATATTTACATTCTTAATTCTTATAAATTCTTTAAGACCAAAAGCAAATTGATTTCTCTGACCTCAAGGTCAGCTAAAGTTAGAGTAAGATTGTGTCTTTATTTGGCATCATTCCAAAGCTCACTACAAATACTGCCTCCTATAGTAGAATAATCCTAATGGAGAGTTAGAGTAGGTAAAAAAAAAAGATAACAGAATAGTGAATTATCAAATGAAAGATGCACAAATGAACACGAGAGGGTTTAGAATTAAGGGACCAAGAATAATGACTTACATTTATGCACCAAAGTTTGTACTCTGAATTTTGTTAGTCAGTTGACTTTGGATAACTTAACCTTTGTAAGTCAGTTTCCTCAACTATAAAGGTATACATAATAACAGTGATGTTATCAATTTGCTATGTGAAGATCAAATCTTATAGTGTGCACAAAAGGACCTGACATACACAAGACAATCAAGTCTGGGAAAGCAGATGCTTTCCCGCACCCCCCGCCCCAGCATTTTCAATATCTAGCTTCCACAAACCTTTTAACTGAAGTTCTAAAAAAAGTCAATGTGATGTTTTCTAACATTTTCTTTTATACAATTAAATTTAAGATAATAAGTAATGGGTTTCATTATGACGTTTTCATACCCAGAATGTTCTTATTCCTTACCTGTAGTGATATTTCATTTGTAAATAAAGCTTGTCTGAAGTTCAGAGAGTAAATAGCCATACTGGTCAGCCTTACAGACCAGGCACTGGTGACACAGTAGCCACACTAGTTTGCCATAGAAACTGAGTGGTAGTGGTGCATGCCTTTAATCCAAGGCCTAGAGAGGAATATAAAATAAGAGGAGACAGCTCTCACATCCAGTCTCATTTGAGATTCCTGGAGGCAGAATCATTATTTCAGACTGAGCTTGAGGTAAGAGCCAGTGACCGGCTGTTTTGCTTTTCTGACATTCAGGTTGAACCCCAGTTTCTCTTTCTGGGTTTTTATTAATCGTGCTACACTTACTCTTTCTTATTTTTTCTTTCTGATGCCCAACCACTTCCTCCCTATCCCCTCAAATAGTTCTGATTTGATTATCATGACACAAGAATTCCACCAACTACTCTATTCCTCTTAAGATAGTTTCTGCCATTCTTATGGTCTCTTTTCAAGGCTAAATAAAATTCCAGCATGTATATGCACCAAAATTTCTTTATCGATTATTAATGAGTATGTTGAGTTTGAGTAGTTCTATTTCTTGACTCTTGTGAAAAATTAGGCAATAAATATGGATGTGTAAGTATCTCTATATTATGTTGACTTAGAGTAATTTGGATGTAGTTGTGATATACCTGTTCCATATGGAAGTACTAGTTTTGCTTTGTAAGAAACCTCCATTTTGATTTCTATAGTAGCTGAACCACTTTATTCCCTGACCAGCAGTAAATAATGACTCTTCTTTACTCATTTTCTGCCAGTATTTCTTGTCATTTAGTTTTTTCATGTTAGCTTTTCTGACAGTGTTGAGATGAATTTCAAAGTATTTTAAATTTGTGTTTTCTATCAGCTAAGGATGTTGAGTACTTGTAAAATATATTTATTTGTCATTTATATTTTTCTTTTGAGATGTCTATATTTGTTAGAACTTTTATTGGTTGAATGTTTGGAGTTGATATTTATTTTTGCATTTAGTTATATACTCAGTATATAAATTACTTGTCTGACTATTCAGGAAGCAAAGTTGTTCTCTCATTATATGAGACTATCTCTTTGCTCTGGTAACTCTGTTTTTTTTTGCTGGGAAAAAGTTTTATTTCAATTTTGTTTATTCAGAGATATTTCTTGTGCTATTGAAGGTTTTTTCCAGAAAGTTCTTGAACACACCTTTCACCTATGTTTTTCTCTAGCATTTTCAATGTTAGAGGTCTTATATTAAGGCCTCTATTCATTTGAAATTGATTTTGGTGCATGGTGATAAATTTATGTATAAGTTTATTCCTCTACATCTGAATATTCAATTTTTCTAATTTTATTTGTTGAAGGGGCTGTCTTCTTTATAATTTTACAATTTTATTAAAAACCAAGTGGCTACACTATATTTCTGGACATTGTACTCTATTCCACTAGTTTTATGCCAATACTAGACTATCTTTGTGATCATAACTGTAATATAATTTGAGGTCATGTATTTTTTAATTTAGCATTGTTCTTTTAGCTTAATATTTCTCTGACTATTTGTTTTTCTTTGGGTTTTGTTGTTGTTGCTGATGTCATTTTCTTTTTTGTGGAGAGGATTTGTTTCTATATATGTATTATAGCACTTTTTCCTTGTTATGTGAAGAATGTCATAAACTTTCCTCTTGAAATGTCTTAAACTGCATCCAGAGGTTCAATATTTCTCAGTATTTGTGCAAATCTGCCTCTATTTTTGAGTTAGTTTCTAATGTCTTGTCATTTTAAAAAGCAAAACATCTACACAAAGTTTCTATGATTTACAAACTCAAAAATAGAAATTTACACATTACCCCCAAATCTTATAACTTCAGTTGTTCCTAAGCCTTGTAATTAATTTGTAGAACATTATAATGTTCAGAAAAGTCTTCAGAGATACATAGTATACTAATGGTCCTTAAATAACTCTAGCTCATCACATTAAAATCTCCCCCTAAGAAGTTCAATGTAGAACCTATTATTGCCTTAGCATATAAGAAAACTAGAAATGAATTCGATTCATTTTCATTTTCACCCTTGAAGAATGGAAGGAATTATGTCCTCTACTCTATGTAAATTATGAAGGAAAACAATATTCAAGTTGTGGCCTTTATATGGGATGCAGCTGCCTCTGAACTATGAATGTCTGACTTTTCATCTTTTCCCCAATTTTGTTGTTTTAATTGGGAAAAGTAACTCTTATAGTTTGGTGAAAGAGAACGATCAAGCTCTTAAGTTCTTAGAATCTAAAATTCAGATTTAAATTATGAATTAGTATAAAACATGTAGTTTAATGTCTATAACTTGTCAGCTGGGCTATAATGTCTCCCAATAATAAATTAGCTTAGCTTAAAAGTAAATTTTATTGTGCATAATTGAGATTTACTACAAGCTATTATAGATAGAGAGAGAGTAAAAACGATTATGATAGTGAGGAAGATTAACATATCTATCATTTCACAGCTATATTTTGAAACAATAGCAGCAACAATGTACTTAGGTAACAAAAATTCACCATACAATACAATTTTATTAAAATTTTGTTTCTGTTAATGTTGGTTCTACTTTTACTATATTTTATGTATATGTACAGATGCTAATAATGCAGTAATTTCTTGGTACAGAGCCAAGTTCTCTGTAGAATGTTATATATTATATGACTTTCTAATTAAAAATGCCATTGCATTTTAATAAGGACCACAATTTTAATGATTCATATAACTATCTGCTTGAGAAAGTCATTAATATATATGTCCCAGTTGTGTTGTCCATATAAGGAATATAGGTAGTATTTTATGTTTTTAAAGGACTAGAAAAATTTTAAAAACTATTTGTTGCTTTTCAATTTGCATATAATTGACTACTAAAGGCAAATTTACTCAGTCTCTTCCTCCAAAGTCTACTTACATCAATAGAAGGATTTTTAATGGAAAAAAATAACCTCTAATGTCCATAAATTACAAAAAGAAATGTACCTGCTAGATATCACAAAATCATGATCAGATGGAGAGAGGTATATGCCAATAAAAATCCAAATTTTCTGTTCTTGGTATCCAAAAAAGTAAATGGTCAGTTCTTTTAAATTCTGACAGTTTTCATATTATATTTTTCTTTCTCTAAAATTGTATAATTTCATTAATCTTTCTTAGATGAGGTTTACATATTCCATGGTTTATTGCACTAAACAAAGAAACATCTTTTTCTGAATTGTGAAATTAGTTCCAATTATATGACACTCCATGATTTCTTCTAACATTTATTATCATTGGTCACTCCTTTCAGTTTGCACTATGTGTGTGCCTGCTGCAAGGCCTTAATCTTTGATGGATAGTAAGTTAAGAAAGGTTGGAAGAATCCCATGAAGCATAAAACTTTTCTTGAGTATAGTTACTCAAAGTCCCATCTTACCAAATCTGTTGTTTCACTTATGTATGTTTGAGTATGAGTATGCTTGAGTATGTTTCCCTCCAATTTTCTGTATTGAATTCAGAGAATGACCTCTTAAATCACAAACATTTCATGGGCATTCAGCGTTTTTTGATATGACTATTGTTCCTTTCTTCCCTCCTTAGAGGTTGGATGCTGAATCGTAAAATCAAAAAGGACACCCTCATGGATTTTTCTTCAGTTCTACTTCCCATGAACAAGAAAAAAGAAACCATTATCTGGGCGTGATGGCTAAAGCTTTTATTCCCAGCACTCACGAGGCAGAGACAGGTAGATTTCTATGAGTTTGAGACCAGCCTGGTTTACATAGTGAGTTCCAATACAGATAGAACTACACAGGGAGAACCTTGTCACAAAACAATAGCAACAGCAAACCAGATAGTCTTGTTAAACAATTTTTCAAACAAAGAAATGCCATAACAATACAACCACATTCCTATTTCCTTTTGTGAGACAAGGTGTTTTATATCCCAGACTGGCCTCAAACTTGCTATTTAGTGAAGATTTCTGTAAATTTCTTATCCTCCTGCTTCTACCACCCAAAAGCAGGAATTAAAAATGAACCTGGGCTCAGAGAGGTTGGGTTAGTAACTGACAGGAAGTAGCAGGTAGGAGCATAGGTGGGATTGCTAGTTGGGGCTGGTTGATGTGGAAGAAGAGTGGCTAGGACTTCAGCTAAGAGAGAAAGTTAGGCAGTTGTTACTTTAACTCAGGGAGCTTGCAGGCTTGCACCTTGAAGCCTTTGAATCTTGAATTTTATCATAACAATAGAGATTTAGTTAAAGACTACAACAGGATCATTGTCTGGGGGAACAGAATCCCCTCAAGCTAAGGTTTGAGCAGCCAGACCCCAGTAGTTTAAAGGGCCAGCCTCTGTGAAGAAGGTAAAGTGAACATCCAAACAGCCTAGGCTCCCACAAAGCCAGTACGTGCAGTAGGATCAAAAACCCATTGCCATTGTTCTTGAGTTCTCAGTAGTCCTCATTGTCCGCTATGTTCAGCAAGTCCGGTTTTATCCCAGGCTTTTTCAGACCAGACCTGGAAGGAGGTGTGAGGTCCTTGGACACCCCACAGGTCAGGGAACCTGGTCTGCTCTATGGCTGATGAGAGAGGGGGAGTTGATTGGGGGAGGGGAGGGATATGGGAGGTGGTGAAGGGGAGGAGACAAAAAACTTTAATAAATAAATAAATAATAAAAAAAACAAAAAAGGAAAAAAAAACATTGGAGATCAAAAAAAATGAAAAGAAGTTAAAACAGCATAGATGCAATAAAAAAAACTGTATAGCTATGAGAAACTCTCAGATGATACAAATGGTGATATTGTTATGCCAAGTGTGGTGGTACATGTGTTTAATGCCAATTCTTGAGAGGCAGACAGAACTCTGTAAGTTTGAGGTCAGCTTGGTCTACATAGGGAGTTCCAAGACAGCCAGGGCTGCATAGTGAATTCCTGTCTTTGAAAACTAAAATGAAGTCCTACCCTTAGATGAATAACAAAATTTTTTTTAATGTTTTCTCCTGGCTTAGTGATTAATTGAGCTTGCTGCTCTTGCAGAGAACTTGAGTTCATATTCCAGCTCCCATCTGGGGCAAACAACTCACAACCTCTTGTAACTTCAGCTTCAGATCATAGCACAGCCTCCTCCTCTTCCAGCTTCTGTAGATACAAGCATGTGTGTGCACGCGCGCACACACACACACACACACACATCTTAAAGTGTTTTCTTCCAAGTAGTTATTTAAATAACTCATTAAAGTTGATTGCTGTGCTTCTGAAATTATTACTTATATATTTGCCTTATCTATATTCTTAAGTGCTGGAGACACAACCAAAGGTCTTTTACATGCAAGGCAAATGCTCTACCACTGACTCACATCAATAGACCAACATAGCTCTTCAAATTTATAACAAATTGTACATTTCTTTTTCAGATAATTTAAAAATTTTTCCATATTAATTTTAAATTTTGAACTTGACTGAACTCATCCTCTAATGCCTTTATTATGTGCATTTACCCTTCTTATTTACTCTAGTGCAATAGTAAATTAATATATTTGATTAATTTTTGACATTCTATTTTGATGTTTTTCTCTGTGGTTCTTAATTGCCATGGTGGATCATTACAAGTATTTGATTAAATGAACAGAAAGCTCATTTAAAGTATTTGATCCACATCTTATACATATTTCATATTGGTAATAAAATGGCAAAGTATAATGGAAAGACTTAAAAGATAATGCTCAAACTATAGAAATTCTGAAAGCATGCAAAGCATCAAAGAGTATAAAATAATGGAGAAAAGATAGTATAACTTGGTAATTATTACATGATGCCCAATGTGCAGCCAATAGGATTTCAACACAAAAATTTTGGAAACTAAAAGGGAAATTATTTAGGAATTCTTTCAGCATATTGAATCGAAATAAACACACATAGTCATTGATCATGAAAGCAGAGTCAAAAAAAAAAAAAGAACCAAGAACAAAATTTCAGTTGAGTTTATTACTCACTGCCTCATAGAAAACACAGGGAAAAGAAAATATAGGGAATGGTATCATTTTCCTTCTTTTATTCTTCTTTTCTTTTTTTTTTTTTTTTGGTTTTTCGAGACAGGGTTTCTCTGTGGCTTTGGAGCCTGTCCTGGAACTAGCTCTGTAGACCAGGCTGGTCTCGAACTCACAGAGATCCGCCTGCCTCTGCCTCCCGAATGCTGGGATTAAAGGCATGCGCCACCACTGCACGGCCCTTCTTTTATTCTTATATATATATTACATCCTGACAAATTTCCCCTACCTCCAATCCTCTCAGTCCCTACCTCCCAAATTCTCATCTCCCCCACATCTACTACTTTGTTTCCCTTCAAAAAAATTTTAGGGATATCAACTGAACATGCCATAACAAATTACAATAAGGCTAGAACACAAATCCTCATATCAAGATTGAACAAGACAAGCCACTAGGAGGATAGGGTACCAATCAGAGGCAAAAGTGTCAGAGATAACCCAGTTTGTTAAGCATCCCAAAAGAACATAGGCTATAGAACCATAATGTATATACAGAGGACCTAGCTCAGATACATATAGGGTCCACGATTGCCACTTCTCTCTCTGTGAGCCCCTATGACCTCTGCTCAGTTGACTCTGGGTGTCATGTTTTTGTGGTGTCCTCAACCATTCTGGCTCCTACAGTCCTCCTCACTCTTCTGTGGGATTCCCCTGGCTTTGGCTAGTATTTGGCTGTGGGTCTCTGCATCTATTACTATCAATTGCTGGGCGATAGCAACACTGACAATTTGTCTAGGCACTGAACTATGAGTAAAGGAAAATATCATTAGAAATCATTTCATTGATTATTTTTAGCCAGTTGTGTTTAGTTCTGTCATGGGTCTTTGGCATTTCCAGCCTCTGGTTACTGGCCATCAACAGAGTGTTAGTCCCTCTTGTGATCTGTGTCTCAAGTTGAACCAGTCATTGGTTGGCCACTCCTTTAAGTTCTATACCACCATTACCACAGCACATCTTGCAAGCAGGACATATTGTAGGTCTAAGGTTTTGTGATTAGGTTGATGTTTCAGTCTCACTTCCAGTAGCCTTACCTGATTATAGAAATATCCAGTCCCAGCTCTGTATGCCCCCCATTACTAGGACACTTTGCTAGGGTCACTCTCATAGATTCCATGGAGTTTCACTGCAATAGGGTTCTACATTGCCCAACAAATACCCTGAATTCCATTTATCTCTCCCAGTACTCACTCCCTTCAGCCCCCAACCCATGCCTGGACCCTCATGTTCCCATACCCACATACTCCCAGTTTAACTACTTTTTCAGGGAGATCCATGCACCTCTGATCCCTTCTTGTTACTTAACCTCTGTACCGCTGTGGATTAGAGCATGATTAACCTTCACTATACAACTAATGTCCACTTATAAGTGAATACATACCATGTATGTCTTTCTGGGTCTGGGTTACCTCACTTGGGATTATTTTTTTCCAGTTCAATTCAGTTGCCTGCAAATTTCATGATGTCATTGTTTTTAACAGCTGATTAATAATCCATTGTGCTAATGCACCACGTTTTCTTTAACTACTCTTTAGCTGAGGAACATTAGAGTTCTTTGTAATTTCTTGCTATTATAAATAAGGCAGCTATGAACATAGTGAGCAAGTTTCCTTATGATAGGATTGGGTATCTGTTGTAAGGAGTGGGGCCCTTGTTCTGTCATGGCTGCCCGACTAGCTTACACCTGAAATAAACACAGAGAAACTGCATCCATTCAAGCACTGCCTGGCCCATTATCTCTAGCCTCTCATTGGCTAACTCACACATCTTGATTTAACCCATTTCTATTTTCTGTATGTCACCACAAGGTCGTGGCTTACCAGGAAAGATTCAGCATGTCTCACCTGGCAGCTAAATGGTCTCTCTCTCTCTCTCTCTCTCTCTCTCTCTCTCTCTCTCT
>NW_004949111.1:4341726-4347147 GCF_000317375.1 Microtus ochrogaster
AAAAAAAAGAGAGAATTCTCTGCTTAGATCTCTACTACACTTTTAAAATTGGATAATTTGGTTTGTTGATATCTAGTTTCTGAGTTCTTTATACATTTTGAATTTTAGCCCTTTGACAAATGTGGAGTTGAAGACAATATTTTCCCATTTGGTAGGCTGTTATTTTGTCCTATTGACAGTGTACTTTGTCTTACAGAAGCTTTTCAGTTACATGAGGTCTTATTTATTGATTCTTATTCTTAGTGCCTGAGATAACCTATTAATAGTCTCTTTAGAAAGTTGTCTCCTTGCCAATGCATTCAAGGCTATTCCCCATTTTCTTTTCAAATTGATTCAATGTATCTAATTTTATGTTAAGGTCTTTGATACACTTGAATCTGAATTTTGTGTAGGGTGACAAATGTGGATGCATTTGCATTCTTCTACATGTTCACATCCAGCACCATTTGCTGAAGATGCTGTCTTTTCTCCATTGTGTATTTCTGACTTCTTTAGCAAAAATCATGTGTCCATAGGTAAGTGGATTTACATCTGGGACTTTGATTTAATTCGACTGTTTTTATGCCATTGCCATGTGGTTGTTATTACATAGTTCTGCAGCAAAGTTTGAAATCGGGGGTTGTGGTACCTCTGGGTTTTCTTGTATTGTAGAAGAAAGTTTTAGCTATTTTTTTGTTTTTCCTGTTGCTGTTGTTGTTTACATTTTTGTTTTTCCATATGAAGTTGAGTATTGTCCTTTCAAGGTCTGTAAAGAATTGTGTTCAGAATTTAATGTGGATTATATTGAATCTGTAGATAGCTTTTGGTATGGTCATCTTTACTATGTTAATCCTACTGGTCCATGAGCATGGAAGATCTTTCCATCTTTTGACATCTTTTTCAATTTCTTTTGTCAAAGACTTGAAGTTTTTTGTCATACAAGTCTTTCACTTGCTTGTTTAGAGTCACCCCAAGATATTTTATATTATTTGAGGCTACTGTAAAGGGTATTTATTCCCTCATTTCTTTCTCAGCCCCTTAGCATTTGTATATGAGAGGGCTACTGATTTTTTTAGGTAATCTTGGATCCAACCACTTTATTAAAAATTTTTATCATCTATAGGAGTTCCCTGGTAGAATTTTGGGGGTGCCTTATGTAGTCTATCGTATCATCTGCTAATAATGATACTTTGACTTCTTCCATTATACTTTGTAACCACTTGATGTCCTTTAGTTTTGTTATGGCTGTAGTTAGAACTTCAAATTCTGTTTTGAATATATAAAGAAATGAACAATCTTATCTTGTCCCTGATTTTAGTAGAATTGTTTTGTTTCTCCCCATTTCATTTGTTGTTGCCTATTGTCTTTATGTATAATGTTTTTATTGTGTTAAACTATGTCCCTTGTATCAATGATCTCTCTAAGACTTTTATCATGAAAGAGTGTTAGATTATGTCACAGGCTTTTTAAGCATCTAGAGAGATAAACATGTATTTTGTTTTCAGATGTTTATATGGCAGATTACATTGACAGATTTTCATATGTGGAACCATTCCTACATCTCTGAGAGGAAGCCTACTTAAGCATGTTGGATGATCTTTTGGGTGTGTTCTTGGATTCAGTTTCCTATTATTTTGTTGAGTATTTTTGCACAAATGTTCATGGAGGATATTGAATGTTATTCTCTTTGTTGAATCTTTGTGTGGTTTGAATATCAGCATGACTGTAACCTCATAAAACAAATTTTACAATATTCCTTCTAGTTCTATTTTGTGGAATAATTTGAGAAGTACTGGCATTAACTCTTCTTTGAATATCTGCTATAATTATGCACTAAACCCTTGGTCCCTGGGATTTTTTCTTCTTTTTGGTTGGGAGACTTAATGACTGTTTATATTTTCTTAGGGGTATAGGTCTATTTAAACTATCTCATCTCAAGTTCACTTTGGTAAGTGGCATCTAACAAGAAAATCATCCATTTCTTTTAGATTTTTTTCAATTTGGTGAAGTAAAGATTTTTAATGTTCGACCTAATGATTCTTTGGGTTCTTTGGTGTCAGTTGTTATGCTCCCCCTTATTTCCAATTTCATTGATTTAATAATCTCTTTGTGTTTTTTAGTTAGTTTGGACAAATGTTTGTCTATCTTGCTTATTTTCTTAATGAACCAACTCTTCGTTTCAGTGATTCTTTGTATTGGTACCTTTGTTTCTATTTTATTGATTTTAGCTTTCAGTTTATTTCCTTTTATATCCTTTGTCTTTCCTTCTTTAATAAAATTTTTAGTGCAATCTTTTCTCATTTTACATAGCTATCCCTAGTCCCACTCCCTCCCCTCCTCCCGCCCCACCCTTTTTCACACCCTATTCACTCATCCACTTTTTTGAAAGGGTAAGGCTTCACATGGGGAGTCAACAAAGTCTGACACTTCACTTCCAGGCAAGACCAAGGCCCTCCCTTCTATATCTAGGCTGAGCAATGGTGTGGGAGATCCTTCTGTCTATGTGTTGCTTTTATTGGTTAATGAATAAAGAAACTGCCTTGGCCTGTTGATAGGGCAGAACTTAGGTAGGCGGGGAAAACTGGACTGAATGCTGGGATAAGGAAGGCTGAGAGAGACACCATGGAGCCACTGGAGAAAGACGTGATCAAACTTTGCTGGTAGGCCATGACCTTGTGGTGATATACAGATTAATAGAAATGGGTTAAAGAGTTAGCCAATAAGAAGCTAGTGCTAATGGGACAAGCAGTGATTTAATTAATACATTTTTGTATGGTTATTTTGGTTCTGGGCGGCTGGGATAAACAAGTGACCTGCTGCTACAGAGCAAGTTATCCCTCCAAAGAAAATGTGCTCCTAGATTGCAGTTCACTGCCAGTGGCCCCACAGACTGCCCAAACCTCAGAACTGTCCCTCACATTCAGTGGGCCTAGTTTGGTCCTATATAGGTTCTCCCTCTATCAGTCCAGAGTCAGTGAGCTTTCACTAGCTCAGGTCAGCTGTTTCTGTGGGTATCCCCATCATGGTCTTGACCCCTTTGATTGTATTACTGATTCTCCCTCTCTTGCACTGGTCTCTGGTAGTTCAGCCCAGTGCTTCACTGTAGATCTCTGTATCTGCGTCCATCAGTTGCTGGATGAAGGTTCTATGATGACAGTTCAGGAAGTTATCAATCTGATTACAGGTGAAGGCCAGTTTAGGTATCCTCTCCACTGTTGCTTGGAGTCTTAACTGGGTTCATTTGGAAATTTCCCTAGTACCATGTTTCTCTCTAGTCCTTTAATAACTCCCTCAATCAAGATAGTCTCTTTCATTTCTCTCCCTCACTGCCCTTCCCCTTTCTTGAGCATCCCATTCCCTCATGCTCTCCTCCTTCTGTCCCTTCTCCCCTCCCCTCCCTTTCCACCCTCCCCACTCACTCCTCCTAATTTCCTTAGGAGATCTTGTCTGTTTCCCCTTCCCAGGGGGATCCGTGTATGTCTCTCTTAGGGTTCTCCTAGCTTCTCTGTTATTATGGACTATAGACTGGTTATCTACTTCTTTTGGTGGTATTAGGAGTTTCTTCTGTCTATGTGTTGCTTTCATTGATTGAATAAAGAAACTGCCTTCACCTTTTGATAGGGCAGCACTTAGGTAGGTGGAGTAGACAGAACTGAATTCTGGGAGGAAGAAGGCAGAGGAACAGAGAGAGCTGCCATGGAGATGCCAGGTCAGACATGCTGAATCTTTCTCAGTAAGCCACAACCTCGTGGTGACATACAGATTATTAGAAATGAATTAAATCAAGATGTGAGAGTTAGCCAATAAGAGGCTAGAACTAATGGGGCAGGCAGTGATTTAATTAATACAATTTCTTTGTGATTATTTTGTGTGTAAGCTAGCGGGGTGACTGGGATGACAAGCAGCCCGTCCTTCTTGTTACATTTTGGGTGAGATTTCTTCTTTTTGTTCTAGAGCTTTCAGATATGCTGTTAAGTTGCTAGTATGAAAGTTCTCCTATTTCTTTTATCTTTTCTCTTCTTTCTTTCTTTCTCTCTCTCTTTCAGTCTTTCTTTCTTTCTTTCTTTCTTTTATTTTTTTAGACAAGCTTTCTCTTCATAACAGTCCCGACTGTCCTGGAATTCACTTTGTAGAGTGGACAACCTCAAGTTCACTGAGATCCGCCTGCCTCTGCCTCCCAAGTGCTGGGATTAAAGGCGTGTGCCATGGCAATCCTGAAAAATCCCTCCAATTTCTTTATGTAGGCACTTAGTAAAATAAATTTTTCTCTTAGCACTGCTTTCTATCCCATATATTTGGGTATGTTTTGCATTTATTTTTGTTGAATTCAAGGAAGTCATTGATTTCCTTTTTATTTCTGCTTGACCCAGTGGTAATTCAGTAGAGAGTTGTTCATTTTCCATGAATTTGTGGTCTTTCTGCTATTTCTGTTCATGAAAACAGTTTTCGTATAGTTTTAACTGTAGGATTAAGTGATTTATCTAGTTGCTTAGTGGTGATGAGTAGTTATTTGGTGTGGGAATTCCTTCTGCATATACTGAAAACTGTTTTCTATGACTCAAAATCAAGATTAAGGAAGGTTTTTAATTAATGATAAGAGAAAGAGTTTAACCTTGTTTGGGGATATTAAACAACTGAGTAGACCAAATAAAATTTCAGAGTTGATTACTTTCGTGGAACAAGACTTGCTAGAGTGAGGGAGAGGTACAGGATTATATTTTCAAAGCTTTATTTTGTTTTTCTGTTTTGGAACTGATTTTCAAAAGAGTTTCAAACACTTCCCTATATAAGAATAAACCTCTGAAGTAAAAAAAAAAAAAAGGCCGGAATCTACAAATAAAAGGCCAAAATTCCCTATGAAAATTAAGATCTATCATGACAAAAAATGTCCTTATGAAGTTGTATTTTCTGACTAATGCAAAATCAGATGGCCCTAGATTTCTCTGAAACACAGCCTAATGTAAAAATTCATTGGAGCAACATTTGCAAAGCATCCAGGGAAAGAAAATGTGAACCCATAACACCAGCAAAGCAAGTTATTTTTCAAGTTGAGAAACAAGAGTCAATTGTTTGCAGAATGTAACAACTCTGGAAATACAGTAATGATGATTCTTTTCTAAAAAATAACAATGAAATTCCCCAAAGGAACAATTTTAAAAATTCTTCTAATATAACCAAAAAAAAAGTTTATTTTTAAAATGAGTTGAAGATCTGAAGAGACATTTCTCAAAAGGAACGTAAATGACAGAGTTAAAATCAGGCAGAATCCCAGCACTGATAAAGGGAAGAGAATACAAAGGCCCACCCTAACCAAGAAGCTATTTGCAAACAATACTTGCAGCAGGTGGTGGTGGCACAGGCCTTTAATCCCAGCACTCGGGAGGCAGAGGCAGGCGGATCTCTGTGAGTTCGAGACCAGCCTGGTCTACAAGAGCTAGTTCC
>NW_004949111.1:4347247-4349074 GCF_000317375.1 Microtus ochrogaster
AAAAAAAATACTTGCTGGGGAAGGGAAAATCATTTTTCACCAATGGAGTATCACCATAGGTATATCAAACACATTCCAGGGCAAGCCAGAATTAGTTGGCAAACAAAGTACACACTCTATGTGTTTGTTTGTTTTTTGATGTGTTTGTTTTGTTTGTATGTGTGTGTTTTTCTTACTGGTTTTTGTTTCTTTGATTTTCTTTAAACAATTGGTTTATTTTGATTTTTGCTTTTTGTTATTTTTCTTGGCATTTTCTGAGAGAGTGAAAGAACATGAAGTTGAATTTGAGGTGGGAATGGTCTGGGAGGAGTTGGGTGAGGGAAAAGAATATAATCAAAGTATATTGTATGAGAAAACTTTGGATACAAATTTTCAAAAAGCTGTTCAACATCACTAATCACCAGGAAAATGCAACTCAAAACCACAATGACTCACCTCAGGATTAACAAAAAGACAAAAACAAAAATTGTGGCATCGATGAAGAGAAAGAGACTATTTTTTTGCATTTTAAATTACAATTATCTTTTTTATATGTGCAGGGAAGATTATATGGTGCCACAGAATAATTTGGAGGTCAGGGACAACTAATAGTAATTGTTTCCCTCCTTTAACCATGTAAGTCTTGGGGAGGAAGTTAAGGTTCTCTAGACTAGTACTGTTACAATTGAGCCATCCCACTGACTCCAAGGAACTCTTACATACTGCTAGTAGGAAAGTAAAATAGCATAGCCACTGTAATAAACAATTCAGAGGCATCTCAAAAATTATTTAAAAAAAACTACCATGCAATCCAGTAACCTTACAAATGGGTGTATATTATCCATGGGAAATCAAATCAGCATGTTAAAGAAATGTCTGTACATCTGTATTTGTTTCAGCATTCTTCACAATATTCAGGAGAAGGAAATAACCTATAAAGAAACAAATTTTAGAAAACAGTATAGGAGAAAAACTTTTACTTGAAGTTAAACAATTACCTTAGTTTCTTTCACTTTGTTAAATTCAAGAAACATTTAAATTAATACTTTCATCTTAAAATAGAATTGAATGACCAGGCAGAATCAGGAAGATATACTTGAAGGCCAGTCTGGACTGTATAATAAGTTCTGTGTCATCCTGAGCCTCAAAAGAAATCCATGCCTTAAAAATAATTTGAATAATTATATTTTACTCATGAAATTCCACTATTTGATCGGCTTTCATCTTCTCATCCAACTATACATAATGGGCTAATTGGCTCCACTTATTCAATCTTTTAGCAGTTGAATTATGCACCCATAACATATCTTTGCCTGGGCTTCAGTGTAAAGTAAATCATTTTTTCTCTAATCCTAAAATTAAATATAAACATATGACTTGCTGTAGCCAATCAGATGCTAGCAGAGAAAATATAAATATAAATACAAAATACATCTGCATAGTTTGCCTTGGTGCTTTTATATTTGGCCGTTACTATCAAAGAAATACTCTCTTAACTATCATTCTTCAATCAGGGCACTAAAGTTAAAAATATAGAACAAAACATGACTTATTGTTTAATATTACTGATATCAACTAAATGTTTTTTTACAGCAACATGATACAGAAACAGTTCCCATCTGTCAATTTATCCATGAATTCTTTATATTAGTATATCCTAAATAAATATCTGTAAATTGTAAAATAGCTGCTTCAGAATGTGTGATTTAATTTGTTAAAATGTATTCATTGTCTTCTTTTTACATATTTGTTGTTTATAATGAGAAAGCAATTACCACAAAATATAGTCATTTTTCTTCACTGTATACCTTTAGGAAAGTCATGTGGAAATCTATCTGCCACTATATA